>NW_021604620.1:3420878-3492542 GCF_004785775.1 Grammomys surdaster | reverse complement strand
GTTTTGGGTTTTGGGTTGTTTTGGGTTTTGGGTTGTTTTGGGTTTTGGGTTGTTTTGGGTTTTGGGTTGTTTTGGGTTTTGGGTTTTGGGTTTTGGGTTTTGGGTTGTTTTGGGTTGTTTTGGGTTTTGGGTTTTGGGTTGTTTTGGGTTTTTGGGTTTGGTTTTGGGTTTGGTTTTGGGTTTGGTTTGGTTTGGTTTGGTTTGGGAGACAGGGTCTCACTATGTGTAATTGGCTGGCCTAGAACTCACCATGTAGACCAAGCTGGCCTCAAACTCAGAGATCCCTCAGCCTTGGCAAGAGGTAAGAGCAAGACTTGAGCTGGAGATGGAGTCTGTATGATGAATTGGCCTCAGTAGCCTTGCCAGCACACAGGATGTGGTCTGTCCTGGACAGTCTCTGACCAGGGCCCATAGCCTTCCCCTGTGATGAGCCTGAAAAAGACAGAAAACTAGCCTGAAAAAACAACTGCTCACTCTTTCAAGATACAGAGACTGTGAAGGTGGCTCAGCTGGCAGAGCACTTCACATGCAAGCGTGAGGACATAGGTTTGAGCCTTGAGAAAAGGGGTAAGGCCAGCATGGAGATTAGCTTGGTCTACATAGTGAGTTTCAGGCTAGCCAGGGCTACACAATGAAACACTGTGTGTGTGTGTGTGTGTGTGTGTGTGTGTGTGTGTGTGTGTGTGTGTGTATGTGTGTATATATATATTATTTATATTTTATTATTTTATTTATACTTATTCATATAATTATGTTATTTTAGCATATTTATATACATACATGCTAGAAAGATGACTCAGTAGTTAAGAGCACTGGCTACTCTTACAGAAGATCTGGTTTCAGTTCTCAGCACCATCATGGTGGCTCCAGTTCCAGAGGGTCTATCTAATTCCTTCTTTTGGCCTCTAAAGGCACAAGGCATGTATACACACACACACACACACAGAGGGGGAGGGGGTGAGAGGAGAGACTCATACACATGGAATAAAAATAAATATTTCTTTTTGAGACATGGTTTCTTTGTGTAGCCCTGGCTGTCCTGGAACTCACTCTGTAGACCAGACTTCTAGTCTTAAACACAGAAATCTGCTTGCCTCTGTCCCCTCTGAGTGCTGGGATTAAAGGCATGTGCCACCAGCACCCAGCAAAAATAAATATTTATTTAAAAAAAAAAAAAGCTGAATAGTATTTGACTGTTCAATTTGGGTTTTTTTGTTTGTTTTTGCTTTTTTAACTTTGAAGATTTACCATTGGTTTATTATTACTGTGTGTGTGCATATGTGCACATGTTGTTATATCACGTGTCACATCATGCATGAGGAGAGATCAGAGGACAAATTGTGGGAGTTGGCTCCCTCCTTCCACCATATTGATTCTAGGGTTTGAACTCACATTGCCAGCTTTAGCAGCAGACACCTTAACCCCCTGAGCCATTTCATCACCCCTTGGGTTTTTTGTTTTTTTAAAAACTGTCCGTGTAGTCCAGATTGACATGAAATTCATGATCCTCCTGCCTCAACCTCTCAAGTATTAGGATTGCAGGTGTCCGTCATCTTGACTGTCCTCGCAGCTAAGCCCCTGGGGACAGGGTAGGGTTAGATGATCTGTCCCCATTAGAGGAGACACAATGGGGAGCAGAATCCATGGGTTCTAAAGACTAGCCCTTGCCTCCGCAGCTGCTCTGCAGATGGTTGAGAGCCGTATTGTCTCAGAAGCACCAGGCCATGAGCTAAACCCAGGGGTGGGGAAGGTGGTATAAATCTCCGTGGGTCACCTGTAATAGCTAACACCAAAGAGAGAGGGTCTGTTTGGTCCCGTACACCGTAGCACGAGGCCACCAAGATCATGCAGGATGCCATCAACGAGTTCAGCGGCACACCGGAGGAGATGCGCATCACGGTCGCCAACGTGGACCTGGCACTGAGCAAGGGCAACGTGGACCTGGCGCTGAGCATGCTAAGAGGCATCACACCCAAGCAGCCCTGCTACACGGAAGCCAAGGAGAAGATGGCCAGCATCTACCTGCACACCCGCAAGGACGTGCGCCTCTACATCAGCTGCTACGTGTAAGTTCCGTCTACAACAGGTGGCACCTTCCCCCACCCCTGGCTGCTGGGGGGTTCCTCTGGTTGTATACCTTCAACTGGGTCTCCCACCAGAGAGTATCCCCAGTCTGTGTTAGACCAAGGTTATGAGCACCCGGTAGGTCTCCCTGCCTGTGCGTGAGTTCTGAGGACCTGCTCCCAGCCCTTCCCCTGCCCTCTGCCCTGCACTGCTTACATCTGGTGGGAGGATCCGGCCTGGATCCCAGTACTGATGCCAAAGGCATCACGAGAACACATTCGAACTCTGGCTCCTCACTCTGCCTTTCCTTGAAGAACCACGGGCCTCGGGGATGACCAGTGTTATCTGGGTGAGGAGAGAGTGGAGGTGGTGGCCCCATCCCTCTGTCTCCCAGGAGTTGGTGTTGTGACCCCAGGGCGGGGGTGAGGGGGAACTCCCCAGCCTCTTTCTCTAGTAAAAACTAGTTTGGAGGTTGGAGAACTGAGAGGGTAGGAGTGATCAACAGCATAGCATGTCTGGATTGGACGTTGGCGGGAGCAGTGTGGGGCTGCTTGCCAGGCGTGTACTGGCTTCCATCTCAGAGCCTTCTCAGGAAAGGGATGAGTGTCCAGGGATGTAGCTTGGTTATGGGATGCTTGTATACCATACACACAAAGCCCTATGCTCTGTCTTCAGTGTGACATAAAACCATGAGTGTAATCTCACACTTGGAACCTGTCTCAAAATCCAACCAAACCCTAACAAAGAAACATGGAAAGCCACGGTATGGCTGCTCACAGAGAAGGGCTAGAGGGCTAGGGTGGCCCCCAGCCATGGCCCAGTGAGTGAGAGCCTGTCTGAGATGGCTCTCAGGGCTCCCCAGGATCTCCGTGACTCAAGAATGGTTAGCAGGTGGGCATTAGGCAGGCCCAGGCCTGAGATCCGCAGTTGATTTCTCTTGTAGGGAGCTTTGTGAACACCTGCCCGGCCCCCACAGTAGCCTGCTACTGGGTGATGCTTTCATGAACATTCAGGAGGTAAGTGGGGGAACCTAGCCTTGCTAACTACCTCCCTGGATCATTCCTCCAGTGGGGGTAGGGGGAGAAAAAGACACCCCCTTCCATACTTTCCCCACCAGCCTGAGAAGGCCCTGGAGGTATATGACGAGGCCTATAGAAAGAACCCTCACGACGCCTCCTTGGTCAGCAGGATCGGACAAGCCTACGTGAAGACCCACCAGTATGCCAAGGTGAGGTTGCCCTGGGGAAGGTCCAGCCATGCAGGGAAGGAAAGAAAGCCCATGCATCAGGGCTCTAGATGGGAAGGGACAGAGTGTTTCCACTCCAGCTACCTGCTGAGATGTGACCAGTGGTGAGCTCAGCCAGCCTACACCGCAGCCTGCTCCACTGAGGCTTGAGGCCCATTGGAGGGCAGGGGTGGGGCAGTCTGTGTGCTGAGGGACAGTCTAATGCGGTAGCTGCTGAAGGGACGTGGCATTAGTCACCCCCACACAGAGCCAGGGCCCTTATGTCCTGTTTTCGCAAAGGCCATTAACTACTACGAGGCTGCCCAGAAGATCAGTGGGCAGGACTTCCTGTGCTGCGAGCTGGCTGAGCTGCTCCTGAAGCTGAGGAAATACCACAAGGCAGAGAAGGTGCTGAAGCAGGCCCTAGAGAGAGACTCGGGTGAGATGGCATCAGAACTCATTTCTAGCTTTGTCCCCCAGGGCCCTCCCGCTTTAGCTGGGGACCTGAACCCAGCCCTCCCCATAAGCCCATGGGCCACACCACACTGACTGGCGTTTCCTTCTAGGGGTCAAGGACATCCCATCCATGATGAATGAGGTCAAGTGCTTGCTTTTGTTGGCAAAGGTTTACAAGAGCCACAAGAAGGAAGATGTGATGGAAACACTGAATCAGGTAACTGGCCAAGGTCTTGATTTCCTGAGGGCTTGTGGAAGGGGCGGGGGTTGCCCACAGTCTACCAGGGCCACAGGCCCTCCACCTCTGCTCATTCGTTCTACAACTTTGCTCATCAGTGATGGCTGGGCTGGGAAAGGAGGGCCAGAAGTAAGAGAGGCTTTGTCCCTATAGAGGGTGATGAGGTCTGAGGTATTATAGTGGCTGTCTGCATTGAAAGCTCTGTGCTAGCTTAGCTCTGTCCCTCTCTCCTCCCACCTTCCTTCCTCTTGCTCTCCCATGCTCAATACCTCCCTCCCTTCCTTCCTTCCTTCCTTTTGAGAAAGGGGTATCCCAGGCTAGCCTAGGATACTCACTACCTAACTGAAGATCACCTTGAACTTCTGATATTCCTGCCTCTCTCTCATGCTGGGATTTCTATGGTTTTTCCACTACACCCTGCTTGACTGAAAGAAGATCTCACTATGTAGCCCTAGCTGGCCCAGGACTCGCTATGTAGACCTAGCTTCCCTAGGATTAAAAGCTTGAATGATCATGCCTGGTCCTAGCCATTTCTTTTTCAATTTTTATTTAAGTATATGGGTGCTTTGTCTGCATGTCAATCCACACACCAGAAGAGGACATCAGTCCCCATTATCTTGTGAGCCACCATGTGGTTGCTGGGAATTGAACTCGGGACCCCTGGAAGAACAGCCAGTGCTGTTAACCCACTGAGCCATCTCTCCAGCCCTCATCCAGGGAGTTTTTTTCAGACAGGATCTTAGTATGTTTACCAGGCTGGTTTTGAGTTCACTATGTAGCCGAGGCTAGCCTTAAGGTAGTCCTCCTACTGGATGGTAGTATCTCGGGTGAGCATTACTCTCTATGTCTGGCTTCTCTGCTCTTCTTTTAAAATTTCACAGCAGTCCTTTGAGCGAAACATTGTGGCATTCCCATCTAATAGGTAAGGCTCAAAGCAAGAAGACTTAAGTCTGAAGCTAAGTCCAGATGTCTAGAGCTTACAGCGACTTAACTCAGAGTTCTAGAACTTTCAATAGCTTGAGAGCAGTGTGCGTACACTCAATGGGAACTGTACTTTGAGTTCTGAATTTTTACCTTTCCTGGGCTGGAGGTATATGATGCTGCCTCAGATGCTAGCAGCAGCAGTGGGCAGCAGCTTCCGGTTGGCCGCTCACTCTCAGGCTCACCTGATGGGCTACAGTGTAACTGTAGCTGAGCTATGATGCTCAGAGGGGCTAGGTACATCCAATGTATTTTTTATTTTATCTGGTTGAGTGTTTACCTTCACATATGTATGTGCACTACATGTGCGTATAGTGCCCGTGGAGACCAGGCCATCAGATCCCATGAACTGGAGTTATAGGTGGTTGTGAGCTGCCCTATATGGGTGCTTGGAACCAAACTCAGATGTTCTACAAGAACATCGTGTGCTCTTAACTGCTGAGATGTGTCTCCAGCCCAAAAAATTTGAATATTTATTTATTTATTTATTTATTTATTTATTTATTTCTGAGACAGGCTCGCACTATGTAGCCCTGGATGGCCTAGTACTTACTATATAGACCAAGAGTTCTCAACCTTTGGGTTTCGGCCCCTTGGGGAGTTGAATGACTCTTTCACAGGGGTTGCCTTAAGACCATTGGAAAACACTGATATTTACATTACAATTCACAGCAGTAGCAAAATTATAGCTATGAAGTAGCAACAAAAATAATTTTATCACCAGGCAGTGGTGGCGCATGCCTTTAATCCCAGCACTTGGGAGGCAGAGGCAGGCAGATTTCTGAGTTCGAGGCAGGCCTGGTCTACACAGAGTGAGTTCCAGGACATCCAGGGCTACACAGAGAAACCCTGTCTCGAAAAAAACAAAAACAAAAATATGGTTGGGGGTCACCACAACATGAGGAACTGTATTAAAGGGTCACAGCATCAGGAAGGTTGAGAACCACTGAAATAGACTAACCCGGGCTGGAACTCAAAGAGCCTCCTGTGTCTGCGTCCCAAGTGCTAGGGTTAAAGGTGTGTGCCAGCACACCAGGAACAGTGTATCCTTCACTTGTGTCCACCTTATAATGGGTTTATCCTAAGTCAGAGAGGTGAAGGTGAGATCCGACGTCTGCATGTACCAACTGTCTTCTCTCCATTCCAAGCCATCCCTGATCCAGGCACCCTTGGCTGCTCCTGCCTTGCCTCCCTGCCCACAAGGGCAGGCTCCCGCTTGTTCCCAGGATGCATTGTGTGGTTCTAGAGGGAGACAACCACCAGTGCCACTACTTGAGATGACTTTTCTTATTTACCACCCAGTGCCCACTCATCGCTCTGTCATCAAGGAGCCCAGTGCTAGTCCATACCCTCTTCCTGAAACCTGCCTGTCTCTCCTGTTCCTTACCTCATCCACTCACGTGTCAGATGTGTGAGAAGTGCCTCAGATTCTAGAAAGGAGAGCAGCACAGAGCAAACGTACCCATCAAAGCAACAGCCCACAGACATGGTTTAGTTGCTAGCATACACAAAGCCCTTGGTTTCTCTCCAGTACCACATAAACCAGGCATGGTGGCACAGAGTCAGAGGTTCAAAGTCATCCTTGATTATATAATGGGTTCCAGGCCGGCCTGTCTCCAAACAACAACAGCAGCCTAGCCTGAGCCCCGCGTGGTGATGCATGTCTTTGATCCCATCCCAGCTCTCTAGAGGCAGAAGCAGGCAGATCTCTGTGAGTTTGAGGCCAGCCTGGTCTACATAACAAGTTCCATATCAGCCAGGGCTACATAATGAGACCAAGTCTCAAAAGTAAAACACCACCAGTTATTTAAAAAAAACAACAACAAAAACCCAGCCTGCTTTGTGCACCTCTTGTGTGTTTCTCCAGTCTGCAAGACAGCAAAGCAAGTTAGACACAGTCTCAAAATGTGATGAGGCAGGAGAGTGAGTACAGTAATTTCTGCTCCGTCCCCAGGAGCAGTGTTAGCCTACCTCCTGTGTGCTGAGGGCGTGGCCCTGAGTTCCTCAAGGCACCCTTTCTGACCCTGCCAGCCGTGGAACACTGGAAATGCCTGTGCTCTGGCACATGGGCTCAGGGTTTCTGAACCCAACCTCATTGGTCCCCCAAGGCCTTGGACCTCCAGTCCCGGATACTGAAGCGGGTCCCTCTGGAGCAGCCAGAAATGATCCCCTTCCAGAATCAGCTGGCAGCCTCCATCTGCATCCAGATTGGAGAGCATCATCTTACAGAGAAAGATTACGACAGCGCCGTGAAATCCTATAAGGATGCCCTCACCTACTCGCCCACAGACAATCAGGTGTGTGGCCCTCAGAGTAACACCCCGAAGGCTGGGAATGTGGCTCCGTTGATAAAAGAACTTTGCCTAGCATTCATAAAGCCCTGGGTTCAGTCCCCAGTAGCTTACAAACTAAGTAAGATGGTATGCATCTGTTACCTCAGCCCTTGGAAGGTAGAGGCAGGATCAGGAGTTTGGGGGTGTCCTTGCTGAATGAGGCCTTCTCTGAGGAGCTGCAGGTGTATAGGGGGAGGGAGGCCCCCGGGGTTGGAAGTGGCCCTGGTTGACTCTGGGACCTCAACTTCTTAGAGGAAGGCTAGGATAACCATCTGTGGACCATTTATGGACCCAAGAATGGGGAAGATACCTCTGAAAGCCACATTCACCTAAACTTTGCAGGTTCCAGCCACTTGGGGTGAGGGGGGATGGTAAGAGTTGTGGCTGCCAGGCTGCGTGGGAATGGAGCCCAGGCTGAGTTTCCAAGCCAGCTGAGAGTTGTCGGAGGGGTGTGGTTCCAGATGAGGAACCAGTTCACAATAAGTTCACACAGAAGAAAGCCCAGCAGTGGAAGTGATTGCTTAGCATGTCCAAAGCCCTGGGTTCAGTCCCCCAACACCACATCAAACCTTTCATCTCTGCACTTGGGAGGTGGAGGCAGGGGGTCAACCTTGACTACACAATAAGTTGGAGGCCAGCCTGAGATACATGAAACCCTGTCTCAAATATATACCTACATGTATGGGGGGGGGGGGGGAGCCGGTAACTGTTCATCCTTTGACAGATCCCAGGTTTGTAGCAGGTATGGTTCTAGGCCTTGGAGACAGCAGGGCAGGGCATGAGTCTTGCCTAAAGATTTCCTTTGGGCAAGAGGAAAGTGAGAAGCTTGTGGGAATTGCCTGCCATCTATCCGAGGACACAGAAGAATCCCCAGAGGAAGGAGCAAAGGCCAAAGGATAAGATTAGTGGGTTAGCCAGGCCCCATCTCATTCCGCTGCTAAAACCAACAGAATGGCAGGGAAATTTGGTGGGATGGGAGGGCAAGAGCCATCCCATCATTAGCTCGAGGCAAGGGGCCTGCTTTAGAAGCCAGCTCATAGGCTGGGTTCGCTGGGAGGGAATTCGGAGTCTAAGGAGATTGCACGGTTTTCCCCGGGCCTGCGGCACTGGCTTGTTTGCTCTGTCTGGTCTTGTCGTAGGTGGTGCTGGAGCTGGCGCAGCTCTACCTGCTTCAGGGGCAGCTGGACTTGTGTGAACAGCGCTGTGGCCCCCTCTTGGAGATCGAGCAGACCCGCGAGAGAGCTGCTGTGGTAGGAGATGCCATGCTTCACACCACCCCGGGGGCCCTGTGACGGGATTTGGGTTGCTTCCTAATTGCCGACCCTCACTCAGATGCCTCGGTGGCTTTAGGGCCCAGCCCCCAGCCTCCTGCTCTGCTCTTCATAGGGAGGGATAGGCAGGCCAGCAGAGGGCAGCAGCAACCTCTGCGCCGGGCTGTGGGGGCGGGGCGTGGTTGAACGGACTTCAGGGGAAACCACACCCACTATGAGGTGAATGTGAAGGTCGGGTGACTGGAAGTCTGTAAAATAACCCTCCCTGGTCAGGCCTTCTAGCTTGTCTGTTACTCACACCTTCTCCAGGGCCGCCCCAGGCTCACACCTTTCAGAATCAGAAAGTAACCTGTGATCTTCACCTTCGGGTAGGGTGTCCCGGGTACCACAGGCTCTTTGGACCAGGGAGTCTTTTCTTCCTGTCCTCTCTGCCAGCCCTCATACATGCCGCTGTCAGGAATACACAGCTTGTGTGTCTTCTGATAGATGCTGGCTGACCTGATGTTTAGAAAACAAAACTACGAATCCGCTATCAATCTCTACCGCCAAGTGCTGGAGAAAACTCCAGGTAACTAGGACCAGCAGAATGCCTCCCTACCCAGCCAGCACGGCTATCCCAGAGAAGGGTGGGCCTTCTCCTCTCCTTCCTGGCTGGTCAGAGGAAGCCCCTTTCTTCCCAATTGTTCCCAGAGAGGCAGGAAACTGATAAAGACCCAGAACATGGCAGCCCTTCCTGAAACCAAGGGACCAGTTCCTGGACCCAGGCACTTGGCACTGGAGCCAGGACAGCCTGTCTGTCCCCATATCTCTCCAGCCACTGGGACTGAACAGTCTCCTCTACGTCACACCCACTTGAAAGACACTAGATGTTCTCTCTTAATTGTAGTTGCACCCCTACTTGCTACTGAATGAAACAGCTGCTTCAAGGGTCAAACCTGAAGCCCAAGGCACGGGCCCAGCCAGTCCACAGTAGTCACCACGGGCCCAGCAATTGTGGTTAGGTATACAGTCTTAGAGTTAGGGTACCCGGGTCTGAATCCTGATATCACTTAGCTGTGTGACCTTTGAAAAACTATGTCACTCCTTCATGCTCTTTGTCTCATCTGTCAAATGGAAACAAAGAATATTTATCTATAGCTAAGACACAGGCAGAACACAGAGCCAAGTAGAGTGCAAGTGCTAGACAGTTAACTGTGCTGTCACTGTGTGTGTGTGTGTAACTGTGCTGTCACTGTGTGTGTGTGCACGTGTGCATGCGTGCGTGTGTGTGTGTGTGTGTGTGTGTGTGTAACTGTGCTGTTACTCTGCGTGTGTGAGAGAGAGACACACACAGACAGACAGACAGACAAACAGACACAAAGAGTGTGGCTAGAGGTCAGGGGACCACACTGGGTGATCCTCCTTTACCACCCTCATCCTTGTTCCCTTGGAAAAAGATCTCTATCGGAACTTGAACTTGGTCCAAAGCCAACAAGCCTCAGAAACCCTTCCATCTGTGCCCTCCAAAGCCTGAGGTTCAAGAGACACATGGCCACACTCACAGCCCATCCCTTGCTTTTTAGATGGGCACTGGGAATTTGAACTCAAGTCCTCATGTTTGTCCAGCAAGGACTTTGCTGATGGAAGCATTTCCCCAGCCCCTGCTGTAGCTATTTCAAGCACTATATAATTTACTCACGCTTCCATACAGACTTATCTGTGCTCAGCCTAAACAAGTAGTGTCTCCTAGGGCCTCCTCAAGGTCCAGCACTCCTCCCCCACCAGACACACTAGTCTGGTGCAGAGCACCCCTCCCCCAGCAGACTCCATCAAACCAGCCTGGTGCAGAGCACCCCTCCCCCATCAGACCCCGTCACACCAGCCTGGTACCCCATCACACCAGCCTGGTGCAGAGCACCCCTCCCCCAGCAGACCCCATCACACCAGCCTGGTGCAGTTATTGGCCACCACACGCTGCAGATTTCTGCTCTCTTATTTTAGACAATTTTTTGGTATTGAATAAACTGATTGATCTGCTACGACGGAGCGGCAAGATTGAAGAGGCCCCTGCTTTCTTTGAACTGGCCAAGAAGATGTCTAGCCGGGTGCCTTTGGAGCCAGGGTTTAACTACTGCCAAGGCATTTACTGCTGGTGAGTTAGGCTTGAGGAGACAGAGGGGTAGCAGTGGGATAAGACACACACACAAACACACACACACACACACACACACACCCCGCAGCAGGTAGCTAGGGTCTTGCTCAGTAGAATTAGAAGAGAGACACCCCTGGCTTCACAGTTCCCCTCACGGCTCCTGGCATTTCTTTTCACTCACTGCAGGCACATTGGACAGCCCAATGAAGCCTTAAGGTTTCTGAACAAAGCCCGAAAGGACAGCACTTGGGGCCAGCTTGCCACCTGCTACATGGTACAGATCTGTCTGAACCCTGACAACGAGATTGTTGGTGGAGAGGCTTTTGAGAGCCTGGTGGGTGACAGCAAGTAAGAGGACTCGGAGGCGGGGCGAGGAGGCGGGACGAGGAGGAGGGATGGGGCTTCAACTTCCGGGCGGAGGCCAGGTGAGTGCCCCACAAGCAGGCTATCAGTATGAGTCCTGTACCCACAGCTCTGCCAGTAGGAAAGAGTCTCAGCAGCACGGGGTGCGCACTGCAGAGAAGCTACTTCGGGAATTTTACCCGCACTCGGAATCCGGGCAGACCCAGCTGCGGCTGCTGCAGAGCCTGTGCCTGCTAGCCACCAGGGAGAAGGCGAACGTAGAAGTGGCTCTGGGCGCCTTTATCGAGATGGCCCAGGCTGAGGTGCGAGGGCTAGGGACGGGTTCCGGTGGGCAGGGGTCAAGATGGGGGTGACTGCCAAAGTGCCCCAATGTCTGCTTCCCGTGGATGTGTGCAGAAGGACAGTATCCCTGCACTGCTGGCCATGGCACAGGCCTACATACTCCTGAAGCAAGTCCCCAAGGCCCGAACGCAGCTGAAGCGCCTGGCCAAATTCCCATGGATGCTGGACGAGGCCGAAGACCTGGAAAAGAGCTGGCTTCTGCTGGCAGACATCTACTGCCAAGGCGGCAAATTTGACCTGGCCTTGGAGCTGCTGTGCCGCTGCCTGCAGTATAACAAGGCAAAGATCACTGGCATGGGAGAATAAGGAAGGGTAAGCAGGGTGGGGAGAGGTAGAGCCAGAGGAGCCAGAAGCAGGAGCCACAGGCCAAGAAAGGACCAGGCTTACGAGGGTCAGGCATAGCCAGGAAGAGAAGAAAACAGAATGCCCAAGAGAGGTAGGTCAGTTAACTTGAGCTATATGCAAGAATTAGCTTCTGGGAGATGGGATTGTTGGTTAGAGGGGCTTTATTTGAAGGGGGTTATACCAGCTTTTGAGTAAAGAGTGGGTACACAGTTAACCCTTTAAAAAACTGAAGGTGCTTTCAGGGGTCCCTATGCACTTTTGGTTACTGCTGCTTACCACCAACCAGTTGCCCCTCCTGGCCCCCACCCTGAGGACCATGGTGGCTGCTTCTGGGCAGGGGTGCTAACTGGCTTTCCCCACAGTCTTGCTGCAGGGCCTATGAGTACATGGGTTTCATCATGGAGAAAGAGCAGTCATACAAGGACGCAGCCACCAACTATGAGCTGGCCTGGAAGTACAGTCATCAGGCCAACCCTGCCATTGGTAAGACAAAAGCCAAGGTACTCAGGGGCTACTGTCCCGATCCTAGAACTCAAGTCCTGAATCTTGGCAATTCAGGGAGCCCGAGGGTTTCCCAGTCACCAGAGCGTTCCCTCCTACCCCTGGACAGGTTTCAAACTGGCTTTCAACTACCTGAAAGACAAGAAGTTCGTAGATGCCATTGAAGTCTGTCACAGCGTAAGTCACCAACACAGGCGGGGAAGGTGCCGTGGTAGGACTCCTGCCTGATTCTACACATCTGATCTTTCTCTGTACCAGGTCCTGATGGAGCACCCCAACTACCCCAAGATCAGGGAGGAGATTTTGGAGAAAGCCCAGGGGTCTTTGAGGCCCTAGCTGCAGCTGGAAAGGGCTTGGGCCGGGAGAAGCATCAGTCTATAGACGATTCAGGGGGAGAATAGGAAGTGAAGCCGTGGAGAAACAAGTGAGAAATGCATATTCTCCCCATTTCTGTATCGGCTGTGCTTTATTTGGATTCATGCCTCATGTAGCCCGAGGATGTCTGGAAGCTTTATGTTTTTAAGGCCTAAGAAGTAATTTTGCCTGGGGAAGGAAGATGGCTGGCTTAGCCTGTGCCAGGGATTCCTGGGCCTTTCTCATGAACCTCACATTTGTTCCAGACTCTTGAAGACGTGGAACAGAGATCCACCCCCACCCCCAGCACACTGATGGCTAGGAAAGTACCCTATAGCTACTTCCAAGTGTACCCCTGTCTTATCCCCAGCTAGAGAAGCACGGCCCCTCCCTGCCATGATGCCCATCGGGTCTGCCCGGCAGTGGGCTCAGAAGGACCAGCCACAGCATGACCCCAAGCTAAGGCCCTGTGCAAGAGGGCAGCAGCTTTTCAAGGTCCGTTCACTGGGCTTCCCTGTCCTCACATTCTGTTCTTACCCACGTCCTCCAAGCTGGACCGCACCAGTTTGGGATAAGCCAGATTATCATGGAGCCCCATCCTCCGCCTCCACATAACCATGCTTTGCCTTTTGTCAAAGATATTAGCCAACCAGCTCACCTTCCAGGATCCCACTTAATGCCTAAGGGGGCAGACACGATGGTCTGAATTCAGGTGGCTAATGATCATTTTAACTGGGTTCCTGTTTCTCAGGATGAAATTATGGGTCACCCCAGCCTCAAGGGAAGGAACTCTGAATTGAGTACCTGGAGGCCCAAGTTCTCACCGAGTACTCTTCTTCCCAAGTGCTTGCCCTTTCTGGGTCTTGGTGCCCTCTTCTTCAGCATGAAATTAGAATAGACCTGGGCAGGGCATGTTGACTTAGTTGGTGGAGCGGAGGATGTGCCAAGAATACATGAAGCCCTGGGTTCGAGCCCCAGCATCACTTAAACTGGCTTTGGTGGTCTACACCTGGAACCCTAGCATGTTGGAGGCAATAAAGTCATTAGGTCAGGGTCATCTAACTTAGTGTCTGAGGTTGTCTTGGGGTTGATGAGACCAGACCTTAAAAAAGAAGACTCTGTTTCTCAAATCATTGTATTATGCTTTGCCAGTAATGTCTAAAAAATGTTTTATTTATGGTCCTGGGGTTGAAATGAGGGATACATTCTGTACCCCGAAGCTATACTTTTCACCCCCTAAACTGAACAACCCTGTGCTTATCCATGTTTATATAATAGCTAGCACATTTAGGAATTCTTAGGCGCTGGTGAACAGGATCTCTCACTTTTAAGGCTATTGATATATTCTATTTAAAGAAAACTACAGGCAAGCATGGTACAATTCTACAGTTACGATCCCAGTGCTTGGGGGGGAGGGCATAGGGAGGGCAGCTGCAAGCCCAAAGCCACCCTGGCTTGCACAGTGAGTTCCAGGACCATCCAGGGCTATGTAGCCAGATGCAGCCTCAAAGCAAAAGAGAGGTGAGATAGCACAGCAGGTAAAGGTTCCTGTTCCAACTCTGACGACCTGAATTGACTCCCTGGGTCCCACACGGTGGAAGGAGAGAACCAACTCCTGTAAGTCGCCCTCTGACCTCCACACACAAATTGTAGCATGTGTAAACTCAGGTGTATACACAAAATAAAAATGTAATGATGATCCAATCGATGAATAAAGAAAGCAGTCTCAAAACAAGCTTTAGTGCGGTAGAATGTCCATGCGGTTTTCACAGAGCCATCCTGGTGCAATTGCTTACTTACTGTCCCAGCACTTGGGGAGTGGAGGCAGGAGGATCGGGAGCTTCAGGTCACCCTCCATCCACAACAAAGCAAGCGCAGCTTGAGCTGCAAGAGACCTTGTCTCAAAAAGTGTGTGTGTATATGTGTGCACATGTGTGTATTGGGACAACTTGCCATAATCTCAGCACTTGGGAGATAGAGGCAGGAGGATCAGGAGTTCAAGGTCACCCTCAGCTACCCAGCAACAGTTTTAGAAAGAAGTTGAGTTGCCTGGAGGGTTGCTAAGTTTTTCTTCTGAGGCTGGGACTAGAACCAAGGGCTTAGATGATACCTGGCTGGTAGTCCAGCCCCAGCCAGTCCTCCATTGTTGCTGATGTCACGAGTAGATCTAAAACACTTCCCCCAGGTCCCTACCCTCTCCTATAGGGAGAGTAGGTTCCTTTTCCCATGATCTGTTTCACAGCCGTTTTGTTTGAGACAGGTTTAGGAGGAAAGTCTGTTCTGGGAGAGCTTTGCCATAAAGAGATTGTGTGTTGAACATATTTTATCTATCTCAGCTTGACTCCACAAACGAGACTGCCCAGGACTTGACCCTATGGCCCTAGATGGGAGTTGGGAAAGCCTCAGTCTGATCAGGGACAGAGTCTGTGGGGGGAGTCTGTAGGAGTGATGAAGCTCCCACCAGATGCCCTGAACTACCAGAGAAACCTCTCAGAACCTTTGGAAGAGAGACAGACGCTGCACACCAGCTCCATCTCTGCACAAGCGTTTCCCAGCCCCAGTGAGAGGAGACAGGACAACAGGATGTTCCAGAGTACTCTATCCTGAGAGGTCAAAACAAATAAGCCAGTCACAGGTACACGTGGCCCCACTCCAGGCAACGCTCCAAGCCCTCAGCCCTCTGGTGGTCACTGGTGTTGCCATAAAGTCCTGTCCCCGATTGCCAAAAGCAGAAGGTCACAAACAGAATCGTGACCCAGGCATTCAAGGTTCTGCATGAGCATGAACCAAGCCAATCTGAGAGGAGCAGTAATCATTTGCACAGGACTGGAGAAACCCAGGTGGGTAACCTACAGATCGCCTCACTGGGCAGTGAGAGCTGTGGGATTGAATCCATCCTCTCCGCAGAACACAGCAGAGGGGCTACAGCATAGGAAGGCTCTCTCCTGTGGTCGTTCTCTGGAGGACCTGTGCAAATCAGTAGCAGACAGGCTCCAGACAGGGGTTCCCCAGCACAGGGTGCAGCAGCCTGCTCTGCACCCCTGACCTAAGTCCTATTCTGGCTGCCTCAGGACAGGTCTGGCAGGTCTGGCTGGTCGAGACACTTCTAGAGCTCAAGTCCCCAGGGACTACAGCTTATCTGAGCAGACTGTCACCAGGCCAGGCCTTATATACTAGGCTGCCCTCCCTGGACCCAGACCAGGGTGTATGTATGCAAAGAAGGGTGCCCTCACCCAGCCCAAACAGACAGCATCATGGAGGAATGGGTTAATCCAGAGGGAAAACTGTTCCACTTGCCCAGCCAACCTCTCAGCTGGCTCTCTGCCTACAGCCTGACTGGCCCGCCTGGAAGGAAGCCCAACGTGCTGTCCTCCTGCCTCAGTACAGCCTCCGTCCATGCTACACTGCAATGCTCCACCCCACATGCTTCCTGGGGGTGCACCATGCTCCCCACCCCACCAAGGAGACCACACTTAAAAATAGAGCGTCTTTATTGGTACCTGTCAGCTCAGGTACAATGTGTTCCCACAAGCACACAGGCTGGCAAGGCCTCCCGAGCAAGGAGGCAGGCCCAGAGCCCGCGTTTCTTGGCACACACACACACACACAAAGAAATGAATAAATTATAGTTCTGACACTTAGAGACAATATAAAAATGCATATAAAATCCAACATCAGCTAATGAAGGGCATAAAAGTCTTCAAGAGCCACCCCTTGCCAACTTGCCTGGGGGCGTGTGGTGGGCCAGGATGGATTCAGTGCCCAGAAAGGCCTGAGACAACCTGAGGTGTGCTTCATGTCCTAGGCAAGCCTGTTACCCCTCTTGGGGCCTCTGGCTCCCCATCCTACAGAGGGGCTTTATAACCCATGGCCTAGGGGGAGAGGGAATTGGACAGAGAGCATGTGGAGTGTCTGGGCTGGGGGCAGAGGGGGTTTTGGTCACCGCTGGTTAAGCACAGTCTCTGTCTGTGTAGCTGAGCCAGGCCACTGTTTGATATAGGAGATCATAAGCTCGAACCCACACGCCATACCAAAGCCCAAGACTGGCAGGGTACATTGAAGACTGGGCCCTAACACTGCCCACCTGACAGAGAGGCTCAACCACTTCTGTTTCACTCCCCCCAATAAATTACAGAAATAAATTACATCTTCACAGTCCAGAAGACCTAGCTCCTATGGTTCACAGGAAAGCAGAAGGCCCTGCTTTCAGCTGTCGCTGTCTCTGAACCAAGGAGCATCTTACAGTACAAGGAGAGGGGATGCGAGGCTCCAGGAGAGCCCCCACCCCTTCCTCCTCCAGGCATACAGTAGGAGGTGGAAGACCTCTGTTTGGACATAAAAAGACCAGGCATTGAAAGAGGGGTACCCTCCCCACCCTCCCTTCAGTACAGAAAAACATAAAAAAATAAATAAATTCAGAGTGTTAATGTAAAAATAGAGGGTGCTCACATGGCACCATAGGCAGGACCAGCCCATGGGAGACCGTTACATACATAGACCTCAGGGAACCCTAAGATCACATAAAAAGCAGCAACAGGGTCTCAGGGCAGGAAAAAGGCACCTTAACCCTTACACTGGCACAGGCTCCATCAAAGGTGCCAAGGTAGTGTCCTCAAACTGGCTCTCCAGAAGGGGTGCCAGGACATCCGTAACCGGCTCAGACAGGCCCATGAGAGACTCCAGGAAGCAAGCACTGGCATCCCTTGGTGGAGAGAAGCTGGGCAAAGGGTGGAAGGCCTCAAGGCTGTCCAGGCTGCCAGATACTCTTCGGGAAGTATAGTGAGGTCCCAGACTATAATCTGGCAGAGCCTGGAGAAGCTCAAAGGAGTCACAGGAGGATAAGCTGTTCTGGACGGCCTCCCCCTCAGGGGATCCAGAACTGCCAGGGAGGCTACCTTCTCTCAACTCTTCAACTCCGCTGTTTAGGAAGAAGCTGGCATCCAGGTTGGCATTCTCATCTAGGATGCCCGGTGCAAGGCTAGAGCCAGACTGGCTGTGAGTCCAGCTGGCCAGGCTGCCGGGGTCACCGGTACTAAAGATGTCAGCCAGATGGAAGCAACTGAGGTTATCCAAGTTGCCCACACCCCCTCCCTCCTCCTCTTCTTCCTCAATACCGAGGTCAGAGTCACTTAAATTCAGGATCTGTTCCAGGCTGTCTTCATCTACGCCAGATCGGAAGCTGGGACCCGGCAGGCTAGGGTGAGCAAGGTGGTTTGGAGGCTCGCTGCTGCCAGAGGACGAGGTCGTAGAAGAATCTGTCATGTCACTGCCGCAGCTATTGTCTCCCAGCTCACTGCTCACAGGGGGCTTGGAAGGCGGAAAAGGAGAAACCAGCGTTTGTTCAACAGGAGTGTCCTCCACGGGGGACTCCAGGTCCCCCAAGCTCTCGGCACCCTGCTCCATCTGCAGGCGAGTGAGCGTGTGGATGAAGTGTGTCTGAACTCTTGCCTGATTGAATTCCACTCGACCATTGGGGTTCTCACAGCCCTCGCTGCAGCAGCCACAGGGGAAGGACGTGTGATCCATCTGCAGAGAAAGACAATGCCAAAGTGAGGACTTTGGGGGTGCAAGAAGCTAGCAGGCCCAGTTCCCCACTGACAGGGTTTCCCTGTGTCGCCCTGGCTGCTGCGGAACTCAGAAATCCACCAGCCCGACACCCACCTGAGTGCTGGGATTACAGGCACACCCCCTTATCCTACCCAGTCCAACCACACACCTGGCACTTAATGCCGGCCAGGCTGCAACTGCAGGTCTCAGGGTCACAGACGCCATCACAATGACAACCACAATCCTCCCGGGATTGGCGGACCGCCTGCAGCTCGCGCTTCTCCTCTCGGTCAATCCTTCGAACACCCGAAGCCCGAAGTAGGGCACGTCGCTGCCGAGGTGGATGGGGCTGTAGGAAATTCGCTTCCTCCAGGCGGCCACTCGCCACGGCCACTGCCAAGTCCTCCTCTACAGCAGCATCATCGATGGTATCTACTGTGAGAGACACGCCTGCCCCTGACTCCGGAACTCCAGCCACTGAAAGCTACAAGGATAGGAGAGGGGTGTGAGAGATAGAGATTTATCTCTCCCAGAGTGAGGGGCGCTCAGTGTACACGGGGGAGGGGAACACACTGTCCTTAGCACCTCCAAGGGCCTCTCACATCGTCTCAGCTCAGACATAAACCCCTTCTCTTAACTAGATTCACGTACTGGCAGTGTCAGACCAGTCTAGAGGGCTGATCGGATTTTGTCTGAAGTCGACTACTTTTCTTTTGAGAAAGGCCCTCAAGCTTCCTAAGGATGACCTGGAATCCCTGATTCCTCTGCCTTCACCACCCAAGTTCCAGGATGACGGGAGTGCACCAAGACCCCTGGTTTATGCAGTGATGGGGATGGGCACCAGGACCTCCTTCCCACCAGGCAGGCACTCTTCCTGTCTGAGTTACAGCCCCAGCCACTGAACCTCGCCTGACACCAACACAGGCCCGTATCTCTGCACTTGTAATGTGGAAACCCGCGTCCTGGGCCTCCGTACCTTCCACCTCAACATCTCCAGCTTCTCCTCCTTTAAACGCCGTCGGAGCTTCTCACGCCGAGCCCGGACCTGCTCCTGTGTAAACTCATCTAAGGAGAAACGGCGACAGGTGCTATGACGAGATGCCATGCCCAGAGTACAGCCGCCACGGCTGGGCACACTGGTGAATCCCTGGCACCGTGGGAAATAGTAGACGGTGATGCCATCAAAGGCCACGTGACCTGGGCGCTCCCGAGGAGCCCGTTTCAGGATGGATGAGGCTGAAAGGGACAAGAGAGGGGACTGAGTTCTCCTTGATGCAGTCAAATCTCTAGGAAGATACGTACCCATTCACTTTCTCCACCCACTTTAGATCTGGACTTAAAAGCTAGGCCTGGCTGGATCTGGAGAATAATACCACATCCAACCCAACACCAGCTTATTGTCAATTATCAGCCCAAAGAACTGCATTCAAAGATGAAGTGTCTTGCCATCCTTACCCCGGATTCATAAATTTTTTGTATAGCTTTCTGTAATTTTTATTGTTTACATGTAATAAAAACAATATAGCCGGGCGGTGGTGGCGCACGCCTTTAATCCCAGCACTTGGGAGGCAGAGGCAGGTGGATTTCTGAGTTCCAGGCCAGCCTGGTCTACAGAGTCAGTTCCAGGACAGCCAGGGCTACACAGAGAAACCCTGTCTCCAAAAACCAAACAAAAAAAATAAATAAAAAATAAAAAAATAAAAAACATATATCAAGGAACTGGAGGAACGGCTCACAGCAGTTAAGAGCCCTGGTACCCCATGTGAAGTCACATCGAAGGAAGTCAGTTTCAGGAGATCTAACGCCCTCTTCTGGCCTCCTCAGGTACATGGACATACTCACAGGCAAAATACTAAGATAAATTACAAAATATATATGTATATTATTGACCTTTTTCTTTATTGTTTAAGTATTCTGCAACAGATCCAGAAAGCCTCCCTCTCCCTCCCTCTCTCTCTCTCTGAAATTATTGATTACATATGGAAAAAAGTTGTAAGAGGTGGCTCTCCCACCAGGTGGGTTTGAACTCAGGACATCAGGCTTGGCCGCAAGCACCTTTACCTGCTGAGCCACTTCACTGGTATTAATGGTTTTGTTGTTGTTGTTTCCAAATTTACTTGTTTTTTGTACATGATTTTTTTTTTTTCCAAGACAGGGCTTCTCTGTGTAGCCTTGGCTGTTCTGGAACTAGCTCTGTAGACCAAGCTGGCCTCGAACTCAGAGATCTGTCTATCTCTGCCTCCAGAGTGCTGGGATTAAAGACATGTGCCACCACCACTCAGTTCAAACTTTTTTTTTTTTTTTTTTTGTGTTTTTTGACAGGGTTTCTCTGTGTAGTCCTGGCTATCCTGGAACTCACTCTGTAGACCAGGCTGGCCTCGAACTCAGAAATCCACCTGCCTCTGCCTCCCAAGTTCTGGGATTAAAGGCGTGTGCCACCGCCGCCCGGCCCCTGTTTATGCTTTCTTAAGACAGAGTCTCACTATGTAAGACTGACTGTCCTAGAACTTGATATGTAGACCAGGTTGGCCTTGATCCACCAGGCTTTGTCTCTCAAGAATCGGAATTAAAGGCATATACCATCATTCATCCCAAGCTGGCTAGGACTGGTTCTATAGCAAGAGACATTGAGTCCCTAACCGTCCTGCCTCCCCAGTTCTGAGATTGTAGGTGTCTGCCACTATGCTGAGTGACTTCAACTTAACATATTAACTTTGTGCTCAACTACCTGAGAAAATTCCTTCTGAAAGGTTTTTTGTTTGTAATATTAGATTCCGAGCATTAAAAAAATCATACTGTTTTTTAAAAAAAATATGTAACATGCAAGTATGCATACAAGACATGGAAGTGTGAACTTCATAGGGAGACATGTTTAAATGTTTAAAAACATTTCCCTTGGGCTGGAGAGATGTCTCAGCGGTTAAGAGCACTGACTGCTCTTCCAGAGGTCCTGAGTTCAATTCCCAGCAACCACAAGGGGGCTCACAACCATCTATAATGGGATCCGATGTTCATTTTTGGTATGTCTGAAGGCAGCTACAGTGTAATCACATACATTAAATTAAAAAAAAGTTTTAAAAATCCCCTTGTAGGGGAAAACTGTCTAAAATGGTTCTTGAAGTAGAAAGAGCATGTTGAAAATCAAAGGTTGTCTTTGCATTATAAAGACGAGGCAGGCTGTAGTTATATATTTAGGAAAATATTTGTATAGACTTCTGTAACAATAATTAATAAAAAAGAGACCACGAATTTGAAAAAGGGTAAGAAGGGATACATGGGAATATTTGGAGGGAGGGAAGGATCGTCGAGTAAACGATATAATTATATATCTCAAAAATCAAAATCATTTTTTTACAAGGACCATCTTTCAGTTTGAAATTAAAATTATACAAGCTTGGAAGATAACCAGGAAGGCGGCCATGGTGAAGCGTATCTGTAATCCCTGTACTAAGGAGGCAGATGCCACACAGTTGGAAGACAACCTGCATTTTACGAGAGTCTGTTCTCAAAATTTTAAATAAAATAAAATTTTAAAAAAGGAAGAAAAGAAAAACTATTCAGGAAAAACCCTTTTGGGGACGGTCAGAAAAAAAAGCTAAAAAGCAAGGAAGAGGGAAGTGGCTTAGCAGGCCTTGGGCACGGGTGTGTGAGGAGACAGAGATAGCCCCAGCGGGGTTCCGGAAGGGGCAGGGTGTACAGGGGAAAGGCCCCAGAGCCACTCAGGGAGCAATGTCTCTGACAGCACAACCCCCACGGTCAACAGGAAGTCAAGGTGTCTCTGCAGAGAGGGGCAGTCATAAGACTTCACAGAAGGAGGCGCCCTGAGGGGGCTACCGAGGCCTAAAAGGCCAACTTCAGCTTTAGGGAAGGAAGAAGGGGTGTGTGTGGTGAGGGGGTGCTCAGAACGGAGACTCACGAGTGAAACTCTGGAGGCCACAGGAGTCCTGATCAGGCTGGGGTGCCTGACCACCCGGTCCCTCCTCATCAGAGTTCCAGGCAGAGGAGGCAGAAGAGGCAGAAGAGGCGGGCGAACAGAAGAGAGAGAGACTGCCAGAGGACAAGGAAGAGGAGCTGGAGTCGTCCTCTTCCAGCTGGTCAAACTTCCTCTTCAGTAGCCCAGCCATAGTGGGATGTCAGGGGTTCCAGCAGCTGAGGACAGACACCTGGAATGAAGGTAATGGAACTGTTAAGTGGTAGGCTCCAGCCAAGCCATGTTTTCCCCATCCCCAGCTTACTTTCCATGGTATCTCCCAGACTCTGAGCCCTCCAGGCTGGCCAGAAGCTGTAGGTTCATGATAGTGTCTCCAGTAGGGTCCCCAGCCCCAAACAACACAGTACCTAGTCCCTCAAATGAGTCTAAAATGCAAATCCAAATCTCGGAGACTTTGGCCTCCTAAGACCTGGCCCCATCGTGATAACAAGCCTTCTCTGGAAAACAGCCAGGTACCTTCCCCTGTTGCCACCTACACCACACACACACACACACACACACACACACACACACACACACACACGTGCGCGCCAGCAGGCAGACAGACCAACAGATGGACTGACAGAACTCCCAGCCTGGCTCATCTTCACAGGAATCCTGGAGGCCGACTCACTGATTCCCAGGCACTCAGGTCTTTGTGCACTTGCCTGTGCAGGGCCTTCTGAAATCTCCAGAGCCCCCCTCTAAGGGGGCCACTCCTCTCCAACCGCACAGACACAGGTCCACCGCCTCACCCACTGACAGCTTCGGTCCGTACTCCTGGGCCAGGCTGACCAGGAGCTCTGAGACCAGGCACTGGTTTCGACTGGTTGGCTCAATTCCCAGCAGAAGGACTTTCCGAAGCCCCTCCCCTCCCTGGGATGGAGCTTAGACTTTCCCTCAGAAACCCCCATGCCACAGGAGAAAAGTCCCTTGCTCTAGGCTGGACTGTGGCAGGAGACTTTACTTTGATCTTAAACTTACCTCCAATATCTAACCCCTATGGTTAATTCTCTTTAAAACAAAACCTCTAATAGTGAAACAATCTAAGAAAGCTGCTATCCTTTTTTCCCCCCTTACTTCTTTATAGCTTCTCTGGAGCCCGTTAAGATGCAATCACTCACCAGTCAGGCTGGAGGGGTCAAAACTCCTTCCCTAACCCCCCAGTGCTTGGACAAGTAACAGTGCGTCCAGGACTTGGGGCTCAGAGAGTTCAAGGATGGTGGCTGTGTGTAGCTACCTGCTGGGTGGCTGGCTTGAGTCTGCAGTACTCTCTCATTCAGGGTTGAATGCCCACAGCTGGGGACCCCTCCCCCACCACCATCACAGGAAGTGAAAGAGGCAGGAAAACTAAGCAGAAAGCTGTCTAGATCTCCTCCACTGAGATATCCTGTGGTCCCTTCTCCTAGCCTTCCAGCAGGTCCCTAAATCCAAGGGCACCAGCTGTCAACTCACTGGATAAAAGCACTCATGGGAGTGACAGCCATCTCCTCCAGACAGCCATGGGAGAGGCTCAAGAAAATCTTACTACCAGGCCAAGCCCTCACCCCAGGCCTGGGGGAAGAAGGACATGCAGGTGTTTCCGGGGCAGTTTCTCAGGCTAGGTTACACGACCTCCCAGAGTCAAACCGCAAACACAAACAGCCCAGTTAACCTGTAGACTCTCCCAGGAGATGAGGGTGTTTGCTCTGTCATAAGCCAGGCACCACACACACGTGCACACGCACCCTTACCACAGACACACTTATATACACAAGTTGACAGACAGGTAGCCCATGAATATCCGGTCACCACCGCAGCCTAATGCATGAGGGGAGAAGGGAGGAACCCCGCCCCCCCTTCCAGTTGCTTCCCATGAGACAAAAGGCACAGGTCCAAGACCCCAAAACCAAGGACCCACTTCTGGAAATACACAATTCCACAGGCCCCAAACTAAACCTCTCTGCCCCCCTCCAAGCCATCTGTTCTTCTTCCTGTGTTCCCTGTCTTAGTAACTGCTGCCACCCACCCAGTTGCTCAAGCCAGAAACCTGCAGCCTGCAGCCACCCTCAGCTTCTCCCTCCCCTCTTCTTGCACCCACACCCAGGCAGCCTCAGTCCTGGAAGTTCACCTACAGGCTAGGCAGACTTGGGTGGTATCCTAGGGGCCAAAATCAGCCGCCTGATTAGCTATTGGCTGAGTGATCCTGGGCAGGTTCATGAAAATCACTGTCTCCAATTGTCTGAAGGCCCCAGAAGGCCAGACAGGGTGGTGCACACTTGATACCGATCCTAGCACTCGGTAGGTGCAGGAGAATCAAGAGTTCAAGATCAGCCTCCGCTATTTGAGACCCGAAGGAAATAAATAAACATTAGAACCCCACCAGGAGGGGAGGAATACAGGAATCAACACACATCACGTTCTGTCAGTGAATCGTGTGCTCCGTGAGTGTGCAAAAAACAGTAAGCCCTGGGACTCATGAGCAGAGACACAGGAGTGAACGCACCAGAAAATGCAAACGGAGATTGACAAAGGGGAGAACCAATCAGAGGGGCACTGTACCCGCCCTCTCCACAGCCAAGCTAGAGGACAGGACAGTCCAGGAGGGGGTGTGTGTGACCTGAGGACAGTTGTGAGGGGATTTCCTGGTGTGTGTGTGTGTGTGTGTGATGATGGTTAGAGGGTGGTAGTTTGCAAGGGTGTTAAATGCTTAACAATTCCTCCACTGCGAGTGACATTCCTATACTGTAGGCATTCTATGTAGGTCACCTGATGGCGGAGCTCCCTGAAGTGCTCCTGCAAAGCCCTGAGGTGGCTTCTCAGCACAGCACACACACCGAGCTTATCACCTGTTCTGTGTCTCTGCCTCCACTTGCTGCCACCCTGAGCTACCCTGTACCCTACAGTCAAATGACAGAAAGGAACACCACCTCGCAGTCCCCATGGTGAGCACCACAGCCCCCATGCTGAGCGCCACTGTTTGCAGCCCCCATGCTGAGCTCCACTGTTTGCAGTCCCCCACAAGGAAGGGCATGTCCCTACTACCCTCCCAGGCTTCTCCACAGACTAGAACAGCCCACCCAGCCTTACGCCCTTCCAGAAGTCATTTCTGAACTGAGTATCACAGCTCACATTGATCCAACCTCACACAAGGCAGGAGAATTGCCTGGAGTTTTAAGCCAACCCGATTTACAGAGAAAAATCTCCTCCTCCAAAACGGCATTACCAAAAGAAACTCAAAAGCTCCCCCCCCACACACACACACACTTCTGCCTTTTTGGGATACTGCTATGGACAGAACACTTTCCAACAAAAATAATCCCAATCAAAGGTTAATCTCCCATGCCATGACCTTGGAGGCAAGTGCTTCAGGAAATACTAGAACTAGAGTCTGTGTAGCCCTTGATGGTCTCAATCTTGATCCTCCAGTGTCCACCTCTCAAGTGCTGGGATGACAGACATATGCCTCCATGTGTTCCAGGGACATAGGTCAGCTGTCTGGCACTCATGAAACCCTGGGTTCAGCTCTTTAAGAGCTGTAAGTGAGCACAGTGTAGCGGCCTCTCCTCACACAAGGCTAGGCTAAACGCTACCTCTGCATGGCCATAATAAGTCTGGGAGAGAGGCCCAGAAGAGTGGGCAGGACAGCCACACAGACAGTGTTTTAGCCCAGGGGTCTTAGTGTGACGTTTTCCTGCCTCTGAAAGCTAATCTAAGGAGGAGACACACACCCATCCCCCAGTCAGGGTCAGTGTAGGCTAAGCAAGAACGGTGTTCAAAGGTGGCTTTGAGGATGGGGGTGGGGGGAGAGGACGACGACGCTTGCTCTGGTGCAAGTGTGAGGTGGCATCTCAGAGGCTCCGGGTTCCCCAAGAGTAAACAGATGTCAGGGAGGTAGGTGTGGACTGGAGAGAGATCCACAGTCAAGTGTACCCAAGATAAGAGCTAAGGCTGAAGGGTGTTAACATTCAAAGCTGCAGGCAGAGTTCTGGAAAGGGAAGGTTGCTTCAGGCATGAGTGCTGGACCCCTGGCTGGTCCAAGGAGAGGGAGGGAGGGAAGGAAGAGTGCCACCTGGGATCCAGAGGCTGAAAGAAGGCAGACAGAAAGACTGCGTAGCAGAGGAGAGGAGGCCAAGTCAGAAAACGAAATGAAAGATAGCTGAAGAGCCCAAGAAAAGTGCCAGACAGTGAGTCAGGGGGTGGGGGAGGGGCTGCAGCAGCTACTCAGGAACCAAGATCCTGTTCCCAGGGTGAACACAGTCCTGTCCTAGGGTCCTGGAGGAAGGAAAAGCCATTCCCAGGAGCTGGCTCAGACAGAAACACCACACCCCCTGAGGAGCCCCAGAGGCAGGCCCCGGAATCAAAGGGAACTGGGCTCCTTCCGGGATGGTAGCAGCTTGAGAATCTGGGGCCGCCCCCTTCCTGCCACCACACACAGGAGCTGACAGCCCAGAGAACGGAATGTCACCTCAGTCTAGTGACCACAGCTATCTAGTACACTGAACCTGCAAAGGCTATTCCACCCAGGCAACAAGGGGCAGCTATGGGAAGTCTCATCCCGCCAGTGTGCTCCACTCCCCAGCCCCTAGCTGCCTCGATCCCCCTTCCAGGAATCTGAAGAATGTGTCCTTTGACCTCAGAACCCCAGGTCTTGATCAGTCATGCCCCCCACCCCCAACACCTAGGGTCACAGGACCCCAGACCCTCCTGAAGGGCTTCCTGGGACGTGGAAAATCACCTCCAAGCAGTTCTGGACCTCAGGGAAACAAAGTGCTGGGCAGCTCAAGAGACAGCAGACAGGAAGCACTGGTGTACCCCTCCCCCATCCATGCCTCAGAAAGTGATGGGGGGAGGGGACAGTTCCTTCAATTCAGTCTCCAGGGCCCTGCCCTGGGGAAGTGCCAAATGTTTGCTGTCTACCCAGGGAAAACTGCATTTGACAGTTTCCCCTTCCTCTGCTTTAAGCCAGTTTTTCACATTCATTCATTCATTCATCAATCAAATCCTAACTAAGCTTCCAAAAGATTCCAAGCACTATGGCAGACACTGGGCACCCAGGGAAAGGACCTACAACCAACACCTCTCAAGCTGGAGTTATACAGGAGATAGGCAAGAAGGGTACAACTGGAGACGAGGCAAGTTCCTCTGAAGGAGGGACATTGGCAGAGTTCCAGATAGGGGGTCACAGCGAAGTCCAGGGGCTGGAGTAAGGACAGCCAATGCGCCTTCTGGTGGTGATGCAGTTAAGAGGGCCTGTGTTAGCCCGAGGGCACAGGAAGCCACCCAAGGGTGTAAGTAGGGACCGACAATTCTAGATTTGCATTGTTAAAAGATGGATCAGCGCCTGGCGAGAGAGGGTGTGACCCGTAGGACACACAGGGCAGGGCCAGGTGACAGGACAAGCGCAGAGGAGAAAAGGGGGTGGATTTGGTGACAGCCTGAGAGATGTGGGCGGGGCTGTCAAAGATTTGGGGGCAGGGAGTACTGACTTACTCTCTGCAAAAGGGTGAGACTTCGGTCCAGAGGTGTTGGGTGGGCAGGTAGAGAGCAGGGAGTGATTCTCAGGAAGGTAGGCTATGTCTGGGAGTGACTGTACCGGCAAGTGTGTGGCCGGTGCTGTAGTGTGGGCATTTCTACACTACGTGAAGGCGAAAGGACCTCCGGGAAGGGGAAACTGAGGAAGGAGAGGAAATGCGTGCAGAAAAAGTAGAGGTGCGTGGGAGAGAGCCTACGTGTGCCCACGGGTGGCCGGTGTAGCTGCGCCCCGTGACTCACGGCAGTGGCCTCTGCGTGTGACGGTGACAGGTGAACATACGACACAATCCTCCTCCCCCTCCCTCCCTCCCAGGGTCCGTGACTCACCAAGCCTCACTCATTCCTCACTCATCCCTCCACACCCTCTCTGACCCCCGCCTGCCGGGGGCGCCCGGCACACGCCACAGCTCCGGCACCCTCCCCCTGGGGAGCCCGAGGAGGAAGACGACCAATGTCACCTGCCCCGGCCACGCGAGTAACTTCTGAAAAGTTCTCAGGCAACTAGGTCAAAAGGAAACTCACCCGCGGGCACGCGCGCCCCGTCCCTCTGGCACCTGCGCCCGGCTTTGGGGCGCCTGGACATCTCGGGGTAACCACAGCGAGGCGGGGGAGGGGAAGCCTGGCCTTTCCCCCACACACACCTCGCAGCCGTGGGCTCCCACCCCAGGCGCGCGATCTCCAGCCGGGCTGGGAGGCCGGATCCCGGCGTCCCCTCCGGAAGACCCAAGGGAGATCAGCGGGGAGCTGGAGTGACAGCGCCACTCACCCGAGACGCCCCCAGCCCCAATTCCCATCCGATCGCGTTCAGATTCCCTGGCACTCACCTAAGCTAGCAACGCTCGCCCAAGACACCGCAGCCACTCGTGTGCCGGCTCCGGGGTCGCAGCGAGCGCAGCGACCCCGCAGTGCGCTCGGCCAGGCGGCCGTCGGTGCAGCCGACCCAGGTCTGCGCGTCCGGCGGCGGCGGGAGAGACTGGCTCAGCCCCGGCCCCGCCCGCAGCTCCGCCCTCCTCGTCACTGGAAAACTCCGGGGCTCACGGCGCTGACGCACGCCGGGCCTCCCGCCAGGCCGCCCGGCAGCCAGCAGCTCGCGGCCCCGCCCCGGAGGCGCCGCCCCCTCCCCCGCCTCGAGCCTCCCGGCGGACTCTGACCGGACCCCGGCGCCGCTGCTCCGCGCTCGACTCCTCCGATCGCCGAGCCGAGCTTCGTGCAGAGCCGGGTCCTAGAGATGTCCGCCTCTCCGCTCCGAGCAGTCCCGAGCTGCAGACTGGGTAGACTGAGGCTGCGAGCGATGGAAGCCCCTCCCCCTGCCTCCACCCGCCCGGGGCAGTTTATCATCAATCCAATCTGAGGACCCTTCCCGGGCCCTCACCCTACCTCTCATTCCCAGAACCCGCAGAAAGTTAGCCCAGACTGGAGACCAGCCAGGGATAAGGAGAGAAGAAAAGGTCATCCCAGGGCCTGGCCTTCACCTCTGCCCTCGGGCCAGAGCCCTTACTCCCGAACAATACCTAAAGTAGAGATTGCTGGAACCAGCTTCCCCACCCCCATCCCTCCTTTAAAAAAAAAAAAAAGAAAAAGGAAAAAAAAAAAAAAAGGAATCTGGTTTCTCCCAGGCAGGACCCTGGCTACTTACAGCGGCCTGCTGCCTCCTCTGCTCCCGCCAAGACCTTCCCTAGGCTCGCAGCCAACTCCCTGTACTACTAGGCAGAAGAAAGTGTGTTCCAGCAGTCAACTTCTCAAGAGCCCACCCGAGTCCTCGTCGGCCCACGGCAGGGCCAGTTCGACCCAGTACCTAGAGAGCTTTCTCTCCTGTTCTGACTGCACCCACCACCTGGAATGTTTCACTCTCTCTCCACTCACCTGAGGGAATCCCAACAACGCCTAGGATGGCTCAGCAAGTACTGCCTCCTCCTCCTGGAAGCCTTCGTGGAAGCTCGACCCTCCCCCTCCCAGCCCCGCTCCCGCTGCATTCTGGGTTCTTCTGACTGTCCTAGGTGAATGCTGTCAGTGGCTAGTCCAACCCTCAGAATTCCATTCTCCCCTCCCCCGTGTGCAGTTGGGAGGTGACCTTCTGTTCTGCCTAAATGGCACCGAGGGTGGGGAGGATGGCGGGTCCTTTCTTCAGTCTTCAGTCCTGGATGTACATGTACAGAGGACAAGGGAAGTAGGGGTTGGGGTGGGGGTCAGCCTGCCCTTTATCTGTGGTAATCTGGGGTCTGGGGGCCAGATGAGCTCCTCAACACACAGCTTTGGTACTCTGAAGCCGCTGAGTGGCTGAGTCTGCTCAGGAAATAGTAGTCTACAGGGCAGCCGAAGATGTATGTAGCTCAATGGTAGAGCACTTTCCACGGCTTGTGGAAAGCCCTGGGTTCCACCCCATTTTGAGAACAAAACATGGCAGATCGGTGGTGGTGATGATGCAGGCCTTTAACTCCAGCATTCAGGAGGCAGACACTGCCAGGGCAATGGTGGCGCAGGCCTTTAATCCCTGAACTTGGGAAGCTGAGGCAGGCAGATTTCTGAGTTCGAGGCTAGCCTGGTCTACAGAGTGAGTGCCAGGACTACACAGAGAAACCTTGTCTCAAAAAAAAAAAAAAAAAAAAAAGGCAGATGCTGGGGAATCTGTGTTCAGGGCCAGCCTGGTCTACAGAGCAAGTTCCAGGACAGCCAGTGCTACACAGAGAAACTCTAAAACAAAACATGGCCTAGCATGATGTTGCACACTTTTAATCCCAGCACTCAAGAGGTAGAGGCAGGGTGATCTCTGTGAGTTCGAGGCCAGCCAGTTCTACATAGTGACTTCCAGGAAAGCCAAAGCTACATGGCAAAAAAAAAAAAAGCAAACAAAATCTACACATCAGAGAACTGCTTGTCAGTCTACACAGGTGGCACAGGTTTCAGGGCTGTCCTTCCAGGCCCCACATTTCCCCACCACCAGGTTCAGCCCATCTCTCCCTGTGCCCACAGGTTTGCAGCTCTCGATGACCCAACAATCTTGGCACTACCAGTCTTCCTCATCATCACCAGCAGAGGGGTTTATTGTTTTGGAGACTGGTCTCATGTACCCCAGACTGGCTGGCCTTCAGCTTGCTGTACAGCCGAGGATGGCTTTGGGCCTCCTGGTTCTCTGGCCTCCACCTCCTGAGTGCTGGAACTGCAGGCAGGTACCATAGTGCAGATTTTATATAGTGCTGCGGGTAGAACCAAGGGCCTTGTGTATGTTAGGCAAGCACACTACAGACTGAGCTACCTCTCCAGCCCAGGAGGAGGGCTTTGATGAGGCCTACAAGCCCTGTTTTTCAGCTCCAGCTTCCAGTGCATAAAATGGGAACATTGAACCAGTGAGCCCAACCAGCTGCAACATTCTTTGCCTCCGATTCTGCAAAATGCTGCTGAGGGAACTGAGCAGGGCTGGACTCTAGAGTTAATGAGGTTCTCTGGAGCTACCTAGGTCTGCATCCTGCTAGGCTCTGTATCTAGGAAACCAGACAAGGCTGAAAACGAGGGCAGGGAGTTGGCAAGGACCATACTGGGGGCTTAGATCGAGGGACCTGACGGGTGAGGGAGTCTGGTGAGCAGGAGGAGAAGGAGATTAAAGGGGGGAAAATATAATCAAATAAGTGATGTATTTCTGCAGAGAAGCATCTCCCTGTCCTGGGATGCCTCACCAGATGTTGCCCAGATGTTGCTGGTGATGGGAAATATCTCCCTCAGGGATCTCATCTGAACTCTTCCTGTTGGTGGGGAATAAAGTATCTGTTCCAAGGCAGGCAGAGTCGGGTGTGGGGGTGTGGAGCACTCATCTGTAAATATGGCACACACACACACTATACAATGTGCTTGCACACACACTCTCAGGCAAAAAGACCCACATATCCTCAATCCTCAAGGAATTTCTGAATACTTGGAGACCTGCAAGTACGAAGGATTTTATTATTTAGGCAAATTAAAATTATTACAAGTGTTGAGGGGTTTTATTGGGGGTAGGGGGAGACAGGGCTTTTCAGTGTAACCCTAGCTATCCTGGAACTCGATCTGTAGACCAGGCTGGCTTCAGACTCCAGGATCTGCCTGCTTCTGTCTCCAAGTGCTGGGACTAAAGGTGTGCACCACCACTGCCTGACTTTAAGTAAAGTTCTTTTGAATGCACTGAGTGAGATAACTCCTAGGAACGGCAGCCACTACAAGCTGGGGAAGCCGGTTAAGGAGATTCAACAACTCTTACTTGCTGTTATAGACGTTATAGGTAAGAAGTCTGAGTTAAGGGGGGGGAGGTCTCTGAGCTTAGTGAAGGTGTAGAGAAAATGAGATGTGGTCTCTGCAGGGGCAGAGTCTGTAATCTCTCACAGCCCAAGCTCTGTTCATGGCAGAGATGCTCTTTTGCACCCCTGTGCGTGTACTTTGCTGAGAGGAGTAGCTGGGGGACCCTAGTGCCTCCGGCCACAGTTGGGTGTCGAAGGGAAAGGGGGCCACAGTCCTATCTCAAATATTCTCTTCTGGAGACTCAACCCAGTGACCTCATCATCCCTGGATCAAATTCTGACCAGCTCCATGCTGCCTTTTTGTCTCCTTTACTTAAAGGAAACAAACCCTCCACCCCAACCCTGCCTTGGCAGCCTAAGGCAGAGCCGCTGGAGACTGGGCCTGAGCACCCAGCCCCTCAGTGTCCTCTGAAAACTTGAAGGCTGAATGATTGATAGACTCTCCTAGACTGGCTGAGTTGGTAACCCTGGCCAGGCTCCAGCACCTTCTGATGTCAAGTACTCTACATGACCTGTTGCCTGTCAACTCTAAGACCCACCCTCTGAGCTAAGGCGGAGAAAGAAAACTTATTAGGGAGGCTGCATATCAGAGTAAGTGGAAGGCTTAGGTGAGTATCAGAGCTACAGGCCTGAATCTCAGCACTTGGAAGGCAGAGTCAGGGCAATCAGGTGTTTCTGGTCAACCTCAGCTGTGTAGCAAGTTTGACGTTAGAAAAAAGGAAAAGGCTGTTTTATTTTAAGATAGAGTGTCTCTATGCAGCCCAGTCATGTCTCACTTTCTGGCTATAGCCCAGCTTTCTTTCTTTCTTTCTTTCTTTCTTTATTTATTTATCTCTTATTTACTCATTAGTTTTTCAAGACAGGCTTTTTCTGTGTAGCACTGGCTGTCCTGGAACTCGCTCTATAGACCAGGTTGGACTTGAACTTGGAGAACCACCTGCCTCTGCTTTCAAGTGCTGGGATTAAAGATGTGAACCACCACTGTCCAGCTCTAGCCCAGCTTTAAAAATGTGAAGACTTTGTGTAAACATCTTGTGAATTAAAAACTTACTGGGCAGTGGCACATGCCTTTAATCCCAACACTCAGGAGGCAGAAACAGACAGAACCATGAGTTCAAGCTCAATATGGTTTACAGACTGAGTTCTAGGACAGCAAAGGGGTACACAGAGAAACCCAGTCTTGGGGAAAAAAAAAAAAAAAAGCCCCCAGCCAGGTGGTGGTGGTGGTGGCACACACCTTTAATCCCCGCATTTGAGAGGCAGAGGCAATCGGATCTCTGTAAGTTCAAGGACAGTCTTCAGCCTTCAGAAGCTAGCCAGGACTACAGAGAAATCCTGCTTCACAAACAAAACAGAACAACTTTACCAATTGGTTTCTGGATTTTCTGGGTAAAAGATTTTCTATGTATACTATCAAATTGCCTTTCCCCAAAATTCACCAATTTCACTCACAAGCAAATATCTTGGGGTGGCTATTTCCCAAGATCCTCCCTGGATCTGGGGTCATCACATTCTCTGGCCCCGCTCATCTGCTGGAAAAACAAGAAGTTTGGCAATTTTATTTCTATTTTTGTTTTAACTCTGGTAGCTCAAGCTGATATTAAACTGGATATACACCTGGGGGTAACCATGAACAATCGATGTTTCTGCCTCCACCTCTCAAGTTCTGGGACCACAGGGATGTAATACCATATACAGCTGCCATATTTACCTTAGAGATCCTGAGTTGTGAGGGCTCTGTTCTCCACTATAGTACAAATTCATTTTTTTCTTTATGGTTTTATGTTGATACATATATGTAAAAGACGAATATCGGGATGGTGGTGGTCCACGCCTTTAATCCCAGCATCTGGGAGTCAGAGACAGGTGGCTCTCTGAGTTTAAGGCCAGCCTGGTCTACAGAACTAGTTCCAGGACAGCCAGGGCTACATAGAGAAACTCTATCTCTGAAACAAAACAAAGTAACAATGAAAAATGAAAATTAAAGATGTTACTTCTTTAGCTCTGCTTTGTTTTAAGACAGGGTCTCACTGTGTAGCCATAGTTGGTCCATAACTGGTCCCTGTAATCAGGCCGATTTGGAACTCAGAGTTCTATTTGCCTCTGGGAGTTGGGATTAAAGACAGAAGCCACCACAGAAAGTTGGCCTTTCTAACCATCTTGCATTTAGTGATTTAGGCAGGGAAAAGGAATAGAATTCCTACTGTATTTTTTCTTCCTAATTGTTAATTTTACTCTCATCTTTCTCTTACTTACCTTTCCCTTTGCATTTTTTGTTTTTATATATTTTCATTAATTTCGTGTGTGGTGGGGGGAATCTGCATGTGGCATGGGACACCCAAGTGGAGGTCACAGGACAATTTTTGGAAGCTGGGTCTCTCGTACCTCCTAGTACCCAGGCCCTGACCTCAGGCTCTCAGCAAGTGTTTTTTACACATGGAGCCATCTCACCTCGACCTTTGCGACATTTGTTTTTATTTTTTTTGTGTGTGTGATTCGATACAGGTATACAATTTATTTTTATTATATCCACTACTCCCCTTTCCAACTCTCCCTAGTCCCACTCCTGACTGCATAAATTCCCTGTCCCAACTTCAAGATAATCTTTAAAAAAAACAAAATACAATTTCTGAGTTCGAGGACAGCCTGGTCTACAGAGTGAGTTCTAGGACAGCCAGGGCTACACAGAGAAACCCTGTCTCAAAAAACCAAAAAAAAAAAAAAACAAAAACAAAAACCCAAAAAAAAACAAAAATCCAGCTGAGTGCAGTTAGTCCAGCCAGTATGCAAATAGCTGTGAGGCCTCTGGAGCGCCAGTAATCTACCAGTGGCCACGCCTCTAAGAACTGACTCTTCCTCTCCAGCTGCAGGCAATGGCCAAAGCTTCTCAGATAGGAGCAGAGCTGTCTAAGCTCCTCCCTGGGGTTTTTGACTGACCTGGTGTAATGCAAGTAACTGCAGCTGCTTGAGTTCAGTGTAACATGTCTGGGAGAGCATTAAACAACTCTCTTCTGCATCCCTCTGGCATCTGCGTCCTTTCCATCCCCACTTCTGCACTGTTCCCTGAGGTCTGGGGACCAGCGAGGGAGGGGGGTTGATATAGATGTTCCATTAAGGGTATTTGTTTTCACTACTAGTTTAAGATGTGCTTTAAACAAACTGAAGTCTTATGTGCATTGTTTATGTGTTTATCTGTTATTTATGTGCGCGTATGTGTCTCTGTGAATACATGAAACCGTGTGTGAAGGAACACACCTCTACACACTACAATAAAGTGTTGGGTCCTCTCCTCCTCTGTCTCCACCTGTTTCTTTGAGACAAAGCCTCTTCTTGAAGCTGGGCCTCACACTTTCTAGGTTAGGCTGGAAGCTAGCAAGTTACCGGCACTCCTGTCTCTGTCCATCTTGGGGTTAGGGTGTCAGGGCATGTGAGATGCCTGGCTTATTGCATGTGTCCTGGGATCCATCTCGTGGTGACTGAGTAACAAGTGCTGGTGACTATTGATCTTTTCCTGCCCTCAGGTTCAGTGTCTGGATCTTTGGCCTGAAGAAGAGGCTATTACCGTCTTTCTTGTTGAGGAAGAGACACTAAGATTTCAAAGACAAAACTATGATGCCAAACTTTAGCCTTGGAGAATGGAGCTCTTTGTTCGTTTCTTCTCTTAGCAGAAATAGCTACAAAAAATCAACCACAGGGTGGGAGGAGGGGAAGATTCTAAGCCACAAAAATACAAGCACGTGCACATACACGCTTATCACGGTAAACAAAATAAAAGTGGTTGCATTGTAACAAGAGGCAGAGCAGAGGATAAGATGACAAAGAAGGTTAATGTGTCTGTTATACAGCAAGTGTAAACGGGGTAAACTCACCCTCACAACCAAAAGCTGCTTACACTGGCTGATATGGGAAGAGATGCCCTACTCTGTTACGCACATAAGGATACATTGTTACCTAAACATCTCAGGTAAAAAGAGCAAATTGAAGGGCATCAGGAAGCACTGAGCTGAGGCTGCCACGTAAGCAGCAGTCAAAAGAAAAAAAAATGTGGGCAGCCAACATGGCTCCAGAGTGGTTCCCAACTGTCTTGTTACTCCCATTCTGGGGGATCTGAGGATATCATCTGACCTCCAAGGGCACCAGGCACAAACATAGCACAATTACATACATTCAGGCAAATATTCATACACATAAAATAAAATTAAATCTTAAAAGATCTTGTCTCAAAATTAAAAGTACAGACTGGACATGATAGTGCACACCTATCTTTAACCCCAGCACTGGGAAGGCAGAAGTAGGTGGACTCTTGAGTTCCAGGTCAGTCAAGTGTACATAGAACCTCCTCCAGGGTGTTGTACAATTTTACAGACACACACACAAATACAATATATATATAATAAATTATACATATAATTTATTAAGTATAAAAATGATGGGTTATATAGTAGAACACTTGTCAAGTATGAAGGTCTCAGGATGACCAAAAGTAAGAGAGAACAACACACCCTCCTGGGAGTCTCTTTCCCTCAGCAGACACCATCCACTTCTCCACACAGAGCTCTGAAAAATACCCAGAGGCCATGAATGGAGACCATTGGCTTTCCTTGCTGTATATTTCAAAATGAGGAGTCAGACTGTCACCAGACAGCAGATGGCTGTTAAGGTGCATTGACACTCAGATGCAGGGTTTTGTTCTAAATCTGTGAATTAGTGTTGGACTAGTCAGTATGCCAAAAAAATAATAAAACGATTAAGATAGGATGGTTACAAAGAAGGCTTATTTACAAAAGTGCGGGTTCTGGAGCTCCCCAGGGGACAAGCTCCGGAAGAGCCAGACCTGCTGTCATTGATAGGTCTCAGAGAAAGAAGAGGAAGAGACCCAGGGCTTCACCAGAAGGAAGAGAGACTCTATAGAATTCTCTTGGCAGGGGGCTGTATAATCCGTAGTGACTGACGGGAAGGACTCCCCAGTCTCTCTTCCTGCCCTCTCTATTCCCTCCTGGGGGTACTTATGGCAGAAGCCACCTGGAAACTAGAGTGTGACTCTAATATTTTCTTGTTTTTGTTTTTTTTGTTTGTTTGGTTTGGTTTGGTTTGGTTTGGTTTGGTTTGGTTTGGTTTGGTTTGGGTTTTGGACAGGATTTGATAATGTAGCCCTGGTTGCCCTGAAACTTACTATGTAGACGAAGCTGGTCTTGAACTCAGCGATCAGCCTGCCTCTTAGTCCTAGGTGTTGAGACTAAAAGTATGTATCATGACCCCCAGTGTGACTCTAATCTGTGTGTGTGTGAGTGCGTGAATTCTTGTGTGCATGTACATTTCAGACCCACGTGAGGTATGGGCCTTTAGTCAATTGAATATTCAGTAGCAACAAAGTCTGTTATCCACCTTATTTTTCGAGACAGGCTCTCTGACTTGACTAGACTTACTGGCTGGAGATGGTCTCAATCCCCACAAGCTCCACCGCCTCCCCACCCAGGGCTCTGTGTGTGTGTGTACACTTGTGTGTACTTTTGTGTTCGTGTGTGTGCATGTGTGTATGTGTGTGGTTGGTGAGAGGACAATGTGAAGGAACCCATATACTGTATTTATTAAGAAACAAAAATTTAGATTGGGTTTAAATACCTACATAGCATGAATGAAGCCCTAGGTTTGATATTTAGCACACATCTGTAATCCCAGCACCTCCCTTTTGGAGGTGAAGGTATGCAGCTCAAGGTAAAGGTCACTCTTACCTACATAGTAAAGTGAAGCCCAGCCTGGATTACATAAGCCAATGTCTTTTTTTTTTTTTTTACTTTTCTTTTTTCTTCTTCCTTCTCTTCTTTTCTCCTCCTCCCTTTTCCTTCTCCTCCCTCCTCTCCCTCCTTCATCCTCCTCTCCTTCCTTCCCTCCCTCCCTCCCCCTCTCTCTCCCTCTTCTCCTGAGATAGAGTTTCTCTGTATAGCCTTGGGTATTCTGGAACTCACTTTATATAGAGAGAAGGCTAGACTCCAACTCAGATCTGCCTGCTCCTGCATCCCAAGTGCTGGGATTAAAGATCTGCACCACCACAGCCCAGTTACATGACACACTCTCTTGAAAAAAAAAAAAAAAAAGAAAAAGAAAAAAGAAAAGAAAAATTACCACAAGAGGCCCCTCAGTAGATATTTCATCCTATTTCGGCCAGGAATTTCTCTCCTCCAGCAGCAAGGGGCATTATCACAGTGGGAAATGGAGTTGTCAAGATTGATTTAAAACTTTTTTTTTTTTGTCTGAGCTTGGAGAGTGTGTGTGCACAGGTCAAAATGAAGGGTTTGCTATCAAGAAAGAAGGGATGGGGTGAATTCCCCCGACATGGTGCAAGGCTCTCTTGCAGTGTTTTGTTTGGCAGTGCAGCCTCTTATCTGCTGGCATTCACTGGGGATCGATCGCAGTGTGTGCCACTGATTCTGTGTGTCATCCAAATGGGTTATTTAATCAACTAATTTTACTGAGAGCTTGCCCTTTTTCTCTGGTCATAATGTCTCTCAGCAACCCATGGCTCTGTTTATACAAGCCCCACCCGAACGAACTGTGTAATTTCCAATGCACGTTGAACAGTTTCAATGAGGCTTCAAGAGCCTTATTCTCTCTCACGTTGAAAAAAACCTCATGAACACACACACACACACACACACACACTACTTAATTTTACCCACATCCTGGGAACAAACTAACTTGGTTTTCTAACTGCTAACCAGGGCCCCAGTGGGATTCATAGCATTTCACAAGATTTCGTAATACAGGGCCAGGAATGTAACTCAGTTGGTACAATGCTTGCTCCGTGTGCACAAATTGCCTTGTCCTACCCTCAAGCACCACAGAAAACAAAGCTAGGGGATACATACCTATAATTCCAGCACTTGGGAGGTTAAGGCAGGAGGATCGGGAACTTGAATCATTCTTAGCTATAGAGTGAATTCAAGGTCAACCTGGGCTACTTGAGATACTATTCAAACAACAACAAGCACCAGGTTCAGGTGTTCGTGTCTATGCTTGTCATCCACCCACTCTTCTTGACACAGGTCCTCACTACATCGATTGGGCTGACTTCAGGCTCACAGAGGTTCATCTGCCTATATCTCCCGAGTGCTGAGGTTTAAGGTGCGTACACCATTCTGGCAAGGACTACTTTATTCCCTCATACATCGGCAAGGTTTAAAGCCACACGGCCACGTTACAGCAATTAGATGAAGATAAATATTACAGTCGTAGCAAGAATGTGAAGATGGTGTGAGTATATTTTAACTAGTTGCCTTACAGTACACGGCTTTGTTTTTACTGACTATGGAGTTGGTCTCGAACTGGCCAACTCCAATCTGGTGGCGCACAAGCACAGAACAGTTACTATGGAAACAGTGATTTCTATGACAATATCATTGATCTCACACTTCTGAGATGTCCTGAATGAAACACCTGTCTGCATAGCAATTCTTCCCCAGTCCTGCAGGGTCATGGGTCTCACATGTGGTTAGCATATCATTGCAAACAACTAACTCAGCCTGGGGCAATCTGTTCAAGGGAACTGAGTTCAATTTACCCAGAGGGAAGGCTGGAAGTGGCTTTGAATTCAGCTTTTCACCTGCAGTGAGTAGGATGGCATTCTCTGAGGAATGTTCCAGATACTGTCTCTATGAAATGAGCCACAGCAGCCTTGTCTAGTAGTCAACTCAACACACCCACTATTCTTTGTCACACATGACACACACACACACTGATAGCACAGGATTACAATCCTAGCTACGCCAGAGGCTGACACAGGCGTTACAAATTCGAGGCCTGCTGGACATGGTGATACATAACTTTGCTCGAAGCCCTCAGGAGGCCCAGGCAAGCAGATTTCTATAAGTCAAGGTCAGTCTGGTCCACAAATCAAGTTCTAGGACAGCCAGAGCTATACAGAGAAACCCTGTTTCAAAACACAAAATACCTGTCTCGAAAAACAAAACAAAACAAAAAAATCAAAACACAAAATAAAATAAAACAAAACCAAACAACAGTTCGAGTCTTGGCCCAAAGTAAAAAGTATGCCTGGGGCTGGTGAGATGGCTCAGCGGTTAAGAGCACTGACTGCTCTTTCGGAGGTCCTGAGTTCAAATCCCAGCAACCACATGGTGGCTCACAACCATCTGTAATGGGATCTGATGCTCTCTTATGGGGGGTCTGAAGACATCGACAGTATACTTACATATAATAAATAAATACGAGAGGGAGAAGGGAAAGGGAAAAATAAAAATAAAAAGTATGCTTGGTTTGTGTGGCTGACAGCTGCTTGAGGGGTGGAGACAGGAGTTCAAGGTCATTCTAGGCTACAAGGAAATTTGACTTAACATAATTAATTAATTGATTGATAAATTATTTGAAAAAAATAGCTGAAGGTGTAACCCAGAGGCAGAGAGCTTGTCTGGCCCACACACTTCCTACACGTCCATCCATCTACCCATCATCCATCCATCATCCAATCCTTCTTACTGAACTGTCCTAAGCTGACATCCATTTGGTCCATCAGTGGTCCATCACTGCTAGACTGACTCCTTTTGAGACAGTTTTGTGGTTTTCTTTTCTTTTTTTTTTTTTTTTTTGGTTTTTCGAGACAGGGTTTCTCTGTGTAGCCCTGGTTGTCCTGGAACTCATTCTGTAGACCAGGCTGGCCTCAAACTCAGAAATCTGTCTGCCTCTGCCTCCCAAGTGCTGGGATTAAAGGTGTGCGCCACCACCACCTGGCTCTTTTTTGGTTTTCATGACAGGGTTTCTTTATGCAGCCCTGATTGCACTGGAACTCACTATGTAGACCAGGCTGGCCTTGAACCTAGAGATCTGCCTGCCTCTGCTTCCCAAGTGCTGGGTTTAAAAGCATGTGACACCTCCCAGCTTACAGTAAGACTCTGGGCACAGGGTATATGGAGATACTTGAATTATCCTCAAGTGACTGATGGAGAGGGAAGTAGGGCCCGTGCTGATCTTAGCATGTGGAGCCCCTTGGCTCCCTTTCCTCTTCTCTCTTGGGAAACCCTTTGTAAGGAAAGCATGGAGTCTATTAGATAGGAAATCCCCTCCCTGACCCAAGGAGGCAGGGAAAGCCACCCGACCCACTACAACCCTCCTCTTCACTGCCCAATCTGCCTGTGAGTAAAAGGAGCCTCCTGAAGTTGGCCTGTGGTTCCTAAGACAGTGGTTGCAGTGGGGACCTCCCTAGGGTCTTCATTCTCAGGACCCACAACAGAAACAAAAAATCAGGGTACACTCCTATCTTAGGGTTTTACTGCTGTGAACAGACACCATAACCAAGGCAACTCTTATCAGGACAACATTTAATTGAGTCTGACTTACAGGTTCAGAGGTTCAGTCCAGTATCACCAAGGTAGGAACTTGGCAGCATCCAGGCTGGCATGGTACAGGAGGAGCTGAGAGTTCTACATCTTCATCTGAAGGCTGCTAGGAGGAGACTGGCTCCCCCGCAGCTAGGATGAGGGTCTTAAAGCTCACACCCACAGAGACACACCTACTCCAACAAGGCCACACCCACAGAGACACACCTACTCCAACAAGGCCACACCTCCTAATAGTGCCACTCCCTGGACCAAGCATATACAAACCATCACAACTCCTCAACACTGCCGTCATCAATCTTGGGCCCTGTGTGCTAGGCAAGTATGCTATCACTAATTTATAATCTGGTCCCTTTCTATTTTTATTTTTAAAGGTATACTTCTTTGTTTTCAGTGTGTATATGGTATGTATACATACATGTGTGTGTGTGTGTGAACGTGTATCCAAGCAGGCTTAGGGGAGTCCACTTGTCCTGAAGCTGGGTCTGGAGCTGGTGTTACAGGTGGTTATGAACCATCTAATGTGGACGCTGGGAGCAAAGCAAGCTCCACTCCTCTGCAAGAGCCCACAGGCTGCTCCAAGCCAGGAATCATCACCCCAGTTCCACCCCTTCTTATTTATTTATTTATTTATTTATTTATTTATTTTTTAAATTTTGAGGGTGTCACTAAGTCGCTCAGACTGGCCTTGAACTGATGACCTTCTTGCTTCGGCCTCCTAAGTAACTGGGATGACAGACTGGTAAGTAACTGAAAAACAAAAGAGTTTGTGTTCTGCAGAGAGAAATACTTTGTCATCAGAAAGAGCTATGATGGCCGGGTGGTGGTGGCGCACGCCTTTAATCCCAGCACTTGGGAGGCAGAGGAGGCAGGTGGATTTCTTTTTTTTGTTTTGTTTTGTTTTTCGAGACAGGATTTCTCTGTGTAGTCCCGGCTGTCCTGGAGCTCACTCTGTAGACCAGGCTGGCCTTGAACTCAGAAATCCGCCTGTCTCTGCCTCCCAAGTGCTGGGATTAAAGGCATGTGCCGCCACCGCCCGGCTGACAGGCGGATTTCTGAGTTCGAGAGTTCGAGGCTAGCCTGGTCTACAGAGTGAGTTCCAGGACAGCCAGGGCTACACAGAGAAAGCCTGTCTCGAAAAACCAAACCAGGGCTGGAGAGATGGCTCAGCGGTTAAGAGCACTGACTGCTCTTCCAGAAGTCCTGAGTTCAATTCCCAGCAACCACATGGTGGCTCACAACCATATGTAATGGGATCCAATGCCCTCTTCTGGTGTGTCTGAAGACAGCTACAGTGTGCTCATAAATAAAATAAATAAATAATTTAAAAAAAAAGAAAGAAAGAAAGAAAGAAAGAAAGAGCGAGCTATGATAGAGCCAACCCATGTAATTCCCAAACTCCGGAAGTGAGGGCAGGGGGATCAGGGGTTCAAGGGGAGCCTCAGCCACATGGACGATATTTATGTTTGTTTCACTTAGACAGAACTTCAGGTACCCCAGACTGGCCGCAAACTTACTGTATAGTGGAGGGTGGCCTTGAACTTTTGAACCTTTGCTTCTCCCTCCCAAATGCTGGGATTACAGGCACTTGCCACCCATCCTGCCTTTGAAATGTAGCTTTTTGGTATGGAATATTAAAAATACTAAAAGCAGGGCTGGGGAGATGGCTCTGCAGTTAAGTGCACCTGCTACTCTTGTAGAGGACTCAGGTTCTCCAGTTCCCCGCAGCCATGTGACAGCCACGACTAACTATAATCTCAGTTCCAAGTGAGTCAACACTGTCTTCTGGCCCCCTCGGACACTACACACACATACATACATGCAGATAAAACACTCATACACATAAAATAAATCCCTAGGAGATGTTCAATTAAAGAACTACTAAGAGCACCCCAAACATTGTGGCAGAAGCCTATAATCCTAGCACTTTGGAAAATCAGAAGTAAGCGGTTCAGAAGTCCAAGGCTAGCCTCTACTCTATAGACTATATAGTGACTAGCCTCATATATATTAGACCCTATAACAACAACAACAGACAACAAATACCCATTTAAAAAAAAAAACTAAAAGGCTAATGTATTAAAAAACACTTAGGAGATACTGAGATGTCAGAGCAGAAAGCTGGATCACCAGGGAAAGGAACTTAAGAGTCAAGCCTGAAGATTGAGTTTGAGCCCTGTAATCCACAGGGTGAAGGATAGAACCAGTTCTTGTACATTGTGTTTGACTTTTGAATTCACATGGACATGCACACAAAATAAATAGATACATATACAAAAATTTAAGAAACTAAGATATGGCCAGGCAGTGGTGGCGCATGCCTTTAATCCCAGCACTTGGGAGGCAGAGACAGGCGGATTTCTGAGTTCTAGGCCAGCCTGGTCTACAGAGTGAGTTCCAGGATAGCCAGGGCTATACAGAGAAACCTTGTCTTGAAAAAACAAAAACAAACTAACAAACAAACAAACAAACAAAAGAAACTACGATATGAAGGTAGCTTTTCTTTGATTGAGTGATTGTTTTTTTCTGAGACTGGGATTTTTCTGTGTAGCCCTTGGTGTCCTGGAAATCACTATGTAGAACAGGTTGGCCTCCAACTCAGGGATCTCTGCCTGCTGAATGCTGGGATTAAAGGCAAGTGCCACCACCACACTTGGCCTGAAGATCGCTTTTTTGATTTTGAAGGTCTTAGATGCAGTTGTGGGGGAGAAGGTCAGAGCACACAGCAGGAACTGATTTAATCCATGTGTCCATGGTCATTATTCCTAAAGCCACTGGTTGGGAGGGTGGCTGGATCCATCCCTCCCAGACTCTGCCGACTCCCCTGAAAGCCCACCATCATGGCAAGTCTGGCTGTTAGAGGAAGTCCTGACATCTACTCTCGGTGCTGGGGAGGCACCTCAAGGTAGAGCACATTCCTAGGATGTGTGAGGCACAGGGTACATTCACAGCACTGACAAGTTCTGTCTTTTTAACTGAAAAGTTTGTTTGTTTGTTTACTTGTATGCTATATATGCATTGTATATGTGTCCCAGGGGTACACTGATGTACCCTTCTCCAGCCCCTCTACCTCAGCTATTAAGAGAGAGATCCCACTGAACCTAAAGCTGTCTCTACTAGACTAGCTGGCCTCCTGCTCCTCCTCCTCCTCTTCCTCTTTCTCCTCCTCCTCCTGCTCCTCCTCCTCACCCACTAGCACTGGGGTTACTTATAAACAGGCTGCCAAAGCCTGACTTTTACATGGAGAGTATTTTCTCTCTGTCTCTCTGTGTCGCGGGTCTGTCTGTCTGTCTGTCTCACTCCTTAGACTGTCTGGAGTGTTTATCCCAGCCTGCTCTCTCTCTCTCTTTCTCTCTCTCTCTCTCTCTCTCTCTCTCTCTCTCTCTCTCTCTCTCTCTCTCCCCATTCTCCCTACCCCCTTCTCTTACTGATCATACTCTTACTCTGTTCTTACTCTGTTTGGGAACAGACAGGGTTCTGGTCTCCGGTCTCACCAGAGGACCCTATCTCAGTTCTGACTTCCCTCCCAACCTCTAATTGCCAGATGGGAGCGAGTGACCTCCTTTCTTTTTCTAGCTGAATTCAGTCTCTGGGCCCATGGCTTCGGCCATGAGCCCTCTTCCCTGCGGGACCCTGTCCATCCATCGGCTCTCTGGTCTTGACTGCATTTGTAAACTAACTCTGCAAGTTGTCCTCCAGCCTCCTTGGCTCCAGGCTTTCCAGGGGCTCTGGGGAGAGTAGACTGAGGTCAGAGGTGTGTTCCCCTTGGAAGGTTGTCATGAAGAGGCTCCAACAAAAGTCAGCTCCTGCCAGCTGGCGGCACCCACCCTTGTATAGCAGTCAATCCCCTTCCTTGGATGAAGTCACACAAGTTGGACGTCTCATTTCTACTCCCTGCACTCACTCTCTCCTGCCTCTTCTCTTGAGCTGGGGCTTTGCTAAGGTAGCCAGCCTCAAAGTTACAACTTCCCCCCTGCAGCTGAGACTCCTCTTTTTCCCCCTTGGAAGTGGAGATGCTCAAATTCACACACAGTAGCCCAGGTCCCACACCATCATCATGGCTTCTGTATATTTGGTTTGACTTGCAGAGGCTGACTTTTTTTTAATGAAGCTCTCCTCAAATTTCTCATTCAAGCAGGCCAGCTGTTTCTCCCTGGAGCCTTCTCTTGTTCAAATTCCAAACACTCCTCTGTTTCTACCAGTCTGAGACCCTAGCCTTAATAAGCCTCTCAGACTACTGGTTCTTCACCTAGTCTCAGCAAATCCTCAGTCTCCTCCAACCTGTAAAAGACAGACACTTGCTTCTGGTTACACAACGGCCTGGGGCCTCTTCCCCGACATCCCAGCTACTGGTCAGCAAATTCTATTAACTCTGTCGTCAAAATACATGTCAGAGCAGAATCCTGTTCCCTATCTCCTCCCGCTCCTGGGCCTCCTCTAGGATAGATCTCCATTCAATAGCCAGAGAGACCTGTCATTCCATTGTTCAAGACCCACCAAGGGGCTGGGGCTTTAGTTCAATTGGTACAGTGCTTGCCTAGCGAGCCCCTTCAGTCCAGAAAAAAGCTATGTGTGGTAATACAAACACTCAAGAGGTAGAGGCAGGAGGATTAGAAATTCAAGTTCACCCTTGGCTATAGAGAGAGTTCAAAGCCAGCCTGGGTTACATTGTATAAGACCCTAACTCAGAAAACAAAACAAAAATCCTCTGAGGGTTTCACTGCTGACATGGGTCCCTTGGCTCCTACCCAGTGTCCTTCATACCTCTCCAACCTTGGCAGACACAAGACGTTCACACCTCATTCTGCTCTCTGCTCAGACGTCAACTTGTGTCCCTGTCCTCCCATTCTCCCCATGCCAGTGCGTTGTGATTACTCCCTCCACAGGCTTAGGGAACCAGACTCTTGCTGGTCACAGCTCTGCCAGGGTCTGTGTGGTGTCCTCCATGTTGAAAGTACTCAGTGTACTTGTTTTGTTTGAGACAGGTCTCACTGTATAGCCAAGGCTAGCCTGAACCTTGATATGTAGACCAGACTGGTGACTGTCTCTGCCACCTGTATGCTGGTATTAAAGGCAGAAGCAGGAAGATTTCGAGCACACAGCCAGAGCTACACATGGAAATCTCAAAAACAACAACAACAACACCCCAAAAACAAAAACAAAACAAACCTAACTAAAAAAAAAAACACAAAACAAACAAATAAAAACCAACAACAATAAAAAACTCACAGTGGGATATAACTTGATACTTATACACCTAACATGCACAGGTCCTGAGCTTAATCCTCTACGCTGAAGAAAAAAAATTAGACCAGCACAGGGTGCGAAAATATCGGCAGGGCATTCTTGGGCTTCATTATAAAGTATCTTGGATATCTGGCACATAATCCACTCAGGAAGCAGAGGCAGGAGGGTGGAGAGTTCAAAGCCAGCCTGGGACACACACACACACACACACACACACACACACACACACACACACAGTGTTCCAGGTCGGCATGGCTATGAGAGCCTGTCTTAAAAACAAACAAATACGCAGAAACAAACCGGCAAGCCAGTTGTCTTGCAAACACAACATATGGAGTGCTGATTTCCCATGCCGTATTTTAAAATTAGCTCCCTACAGAGGAATTATCTAGGTCTTCGATGTTTTAAACAATCTCTGGCCCCAAACCACCTCAGCATTTATCCTTCTGTTGTGTGCTTAAGGACAAATTCTTGCATGTGCAGTTGTTAGGTCAAAGGACATGCTCATTTAAAATCTGGTCACATTTTCAAGTTATTCTTCAACCCCGCAGGCAGACACTCTGCTTTTGTGTTATTTGCTAACAACACGACTCGTCTCGGACTTTTGGCTCTTGGCTCATAAGGATGAGTATCGCTTTCTTCATTCAACTGGCCTTTCTCATATGTGGCAGGGTGAGGCGTCATCTTTTCTGGGGTCTGAAGAGCCAAGTTCCGGCAGGGGACAAGCCTGGGCTCAGACAGCTGGCTCCCACCCCCTCAACCCCCAATACTCCTTCTTTCCTTCTTCTGAGTTTTCCTTTCTCGCCCACAAGTTTCAGATTCCTGGAACCGCTCTCGATGACCTCACGCCCGTGACTTCACATCCGGAACCTTCTGGGAATTCTCAGCCACACTTTTTCGTAAGAAATCTAGCAGGGGGGGAGGTTGGGCGAGGCGGAGCTTTGCAGACTTTGCTATGCGCTCGTCCCCAGACCCGCCCCTCCCTCAGCGCGCACGGGAGGGCCCGCCCGCCCATGCAGCTACTCTTAACAGTTTAGAGCCCCAGGTTGAGCCTAAGCCATTTAAAATGAAGTAAGTATCGAAGGCTGCTCTTTGATAGTGGATGGCAGAGGGTACTGAGAGGGGAAAAAGAGCAAGGTGGATTTGAAGGGATGCACCAATAGGTCCCATTAACGAGAGGCTTGGGTGCCCCACAGTGGGATAGGGTTTCAGGAAATTGAGGCTGGGGCCAAAGATGGGTATTCCTGATGTCAAGTCCTCAGGGGAGCCTCGGACTTGAGTCTTCAGGTCAAGCTTTCCATAAAAGGTGGATGGAAAACAGGAGTGTGGAGTCTAACCCATACAAAGCCAGGACACTGGGCTCTCCTGCCTTAATAGGAGTCCCTCTCTTTCTTTATGTACTTTACATATGGATATATTAATGCTATATACTAAAGGCAAATATGTTAATGCGATATGTTATATATACTATATTTATTATGCTATATATTAAAGCATTTTCTCTAGAGGCTGGAGATAGTGCTCTGTGGGTAGTCTGCTTCGCCTAGCATCCACAGCCCTGGGTTTGATCCCCAGCACCTTGTATGCCAGTGTGATGGGTGGCACAGCCTGGAATCCTAACACTCAGGAGCTGGAGGCAGGGGAATCAGAAGTTCAAGGTCATCTTTAGAGACACAGCAAGTTGGGAGCCTGCCTCGTCTACTTGAAACTAATTTAAATGAACATTTTCCTTACAGGGCATGATGGCTCACCCCTGAAATCCCAGCTGAGAGAAGGCAAAGGCAGGGGGATGACTACAAGTTCAAAATCAGTTTGGTCTATAAAATGAGTTTTCATTTACAGAGCAAGAACTTACCCTAGATTACAGAGAGAGACAAAGACAAAGAGAGAGAGAGAGAGAGACAGAGAGAGAGAGAGAGAGAGAGAGAGAGAGAGAGAGAGAGAGAGAGACAGAGGGAGAGAGAGAGAGAGAGAGAGAGAGAAGGAGACAGAGAGAAACTTTTTTGTGTGTCTAAAAGTTCACATGCACCCTTGTTCTTCAAATTTTTGACTTTTCGAGAGGATATTCTATGTATTACCCTAAGCCAAAACCTAAACCAAAGCCTAACCCCTAACTCTAACCCCCAACCCTTAACCCCTAACCCCTAATCCCTAACCCTAACCCTAACACCTAACCCCTAACCCCTAACCCCTAACCCCTAACCCCTAACCCTAACCCTAACCCTAACCCTAACCCTAACCCTAACCCTAACCCTAACCCTAACTAGGAACTCATTCTGGCCTCCAACTCAGAGATCCACCTGCTGAGATTAAAGGCATGTGCCATCACCTCCGGTTCTCCTTCAGATGTTATAAGAAGCTAGATTTTCAAGGGTCTCTGAAGTATTTTAGGCTTTAAACAGGCTGAGACCTGAAAGGGTCATTTGGCCCTGGCCCAAGGCAGAAGAGTGACACATTCTGGACAAACTGCAAAGGCCCTCAAAGGAGGGTGGCTTGGGTGATAAGCAGCAGCTGCCAGGAAGAGAGAGTCTGGACCACCCACACATGGGGAATTTGAAAGTGAGTGTGGAGAGACACCCAGAAGGGTTGGGTAGGAGGAGTGATGATCTGAGGGCCTCACCGGAGACGGGAAGCTGTCATTGAAGCACAAGGCCATAGACAGTGTAGACGGACAGTGGAGACGGGCGGTAATGGGAACAGAGATCTGGGGAGTCTATTGGGACCTGGGGGCCAGGCAGCTGGGAGGTGGGGCTTGGGTGGGTGGTGCCTGCTGCCACTCTCACATGAAAGGGGAAAAACAGAGAAATAATGTGGAGGTTTGGGAGGAAACAAATGAACATCCATCATGAATAAGCAGGCACGAGGGACAGACATCCACTTGACCCTTAAGTTCAGTTTGAGAAACTTCACAGGTTTGTGTTCAGCTTCAGGGTTGTTAATGGAGCCAGTCGGCCTGGGTCCTGGCATCCCTGACAAGTCAGACCCTGCTAGACAAAGCTACACTGAAAAGAAAAAAAAAAAGAGTTATTCAGTGTAGCACATGGAGACTAAGAACAAAGAAATCCATTGAACTCATTAAGTCTGCCTCCCAGGGTCCTTAATTTAAATTTAAATAAGAGGCAAGAGGTACACACAACCAAGTCGGACTGGGCCAGGTGTAGTCCTGATGGTCACCAACCACTGCCATTCCAGGTCCTCCTGCAAGAGCTAGTGTGTGAAAGCCCTTCCTGGAAGATGGTTTCTCTCTGGCCGGCACCAGGCTTCCATCTTTTCTTTCTCCATCATGGGATTTCTGGGAAATTTTCAGTTTCTTGGGATCTGTTTTTTCTTTTCTTTTCTTTTCTTTTCTTTTCTTTTCTTTTCTTTTCTTTTCTTTTCTTTTCTTTTCTTTTCTGGGAGTAGGGTAGGGGGAAACAATATTTCTGTTTAGCCCTAGCTGTCCTGGAATTCACTCTGTAGAGCAGGGTGGCCTCGAATCCACCTGCCTCTGGCTTCATTAATGCTAATGGTAATTCCTCTGGCTAAGGGTTCATTATTTCAACAGTATGATAGACAGGGGTCTGTGTGCACGAGTTCTCTTTAGAATATCTTCATCATCATCATCCAAAGGGAGGGAGTTCACAAGTTCTCTCTCTTTAGACTATTTTAAGATGATAAAATAACTCTTGCCTGCTACCCCTCCCAAAAGCTCCATTCCCAAGCATCCACTTTCCTGTTTCTGAGGCTTGCCTGTCAAAACCACCTCACTTGGAGAGAGAGACCGAAATTAAATAGGGTAGAGCCTCTGGGGGAAAAGCAGCCCAGCCTCTGGCCATGAAAGTTTAGGGTTGGGGCCAGGGTATGCCAGGTAGTGACTGAGGGATGCTGGGAGAACCTGGAGGCCAGGTCTGCTTTGATATGTAAAATATGCTCCTCAGTGCCTCGTCAGGTCTGAAACCAAACATCCCAGCCTTTTATTGATTATAAAAGAATAAGGACCTACTTCCTCCTGCTGACTTTGGGGCACAGTTTTGTTTTTGGGGTGTGGCCAAAAGGCTGGAACGTTGGCCAACTCTAGGAAGTGCTGGTGGTTTCACTGGTGTCTGGGTTCTGTGGGACCATCTGTGGGTAGGAGTGTGTAGGCCCAGTTGAAGCAGTCTGTAGGCTGGACCAGAGCACCTGTTGGTAACTGTTTTTGAGCTTTCCTGGAGGCAGATTCTGAGCAAACACCTGGATGTTAGGGGCAGAAGATAAAGTTTAGGGAGATAAACTTTTTCTTGGGTGTACATTTGAAATTCTTAGGTCCATGCTCTCAGTATTTGGAGGAGGGGTGGGGTGTCCCAGGGCCAGGGAAAAGGATCTAGATCCCACCCTCAGGAATAGGTCAGTGGGGAGGGAGACAGGCTGTTAGTTGACAGTACTTACTCAGAATCCATTTGACTGTGGGAGGTGAATTCCAGTAGATTCCCTGAAGCTTACAAAAAGATACATCCTTCATAATGTGCATTTAGCAACTTCAGAACACCTTCCTAGACCTTTAAAGACTTTCTTAGACCACTAGTGTTTTGGAAGCTTTCATATCCTCAGACCTTTCATAAAAATTTCCTATTGTCCAGTAGCTGCATCTGTCCCTCTAGAGAAAATAAAAGGTAAGGCTGGCCACATTGTCCTCTGGGCACCATGGCAGAATCCTCTCCCCCTTCTTCTATGAATAAATACATGAAATTTTAAAAATTTCCAGTTGATTGCCATCTTAAATACGAGTAAGAGGTTCATCATCTGTTTGATGGAATTTAGAATCACCATAGGAACAAACTTCTGGTGCCTCAATGAGGGAAGGCTGGTGGGGAGACCATCCACCTTGTGAGTGGAGCAGCAGTGTCCACTGTTCTCTGCTTTCTGACTGTGAGTAGCTGTCTCAGTTCTGCTGTGACTTCCCTACCATGATGGATGGCACTCCCAGACAACCAGAAAAATGTAAGGGCTCCCTGAAGCTGTTGCTGCAAGTGTTTCTCACAGCCAGGAGAAGTTAGTAGCTGCGTCCTGTAATGCTCTGACAGACAGACCTTTATTCACTATAAAGTACAAACTATGTACCTACTGTGTGTCAGGAATCATCCCTGGCAGAGGGATGTGTTCTTCACAAAAGTAAGATTCCACTGAAGAGGGGCTGGCAGTGGAGATGGCACTTGCGAAGGACTTAGAACAGTCTACAAATTTGCCTCGTACTCACCAAAGGGTGTCATCCATCACCTGTTCTTTTTAAGATGGAGAGATTTGTGACTAGTTTATAATCCACAGACAGAGCTTTATTCTTAGGGAATCTGAATGCAGCTTCTACTTTGCCAGGTGGGCCACACACCTAGTGCCCCGCTATAATAAGTGGTGTCTATGACACAGCCATGCCTTGAGGAAGGTCACAGAGAGAGTGGATGTTCTCCACGTTACAGGACAGAGAAAAACCATGCTTCTTGGGGTTCTGTTCCAATTCCTGGACTCCACATCATGTTCACATGTGAGTAGCACCCCAGAACTACTTAAGCTAGAGTTTAGAAGGTTTCCAGTGCAGAAATTGTGCCTGTGATGCTAACATGCACCAACAAACACATGGGTAAGACCAGTTAGGATTTCTAAGGATTAATTCATTCATTTTAAGTTTATGTACATGTATGTGTGCAGTGATCACAGAGACCAGAAGAGGGCATAGTCCTGGGCTCCTGAAGATGAAATCACAAGCAGCTTTGAGCCACCTAGTCCTTGGCAAAAGCAATAAGTGTTTTTTATTTTTTATTTTTTGATACAAGGTCTCTTTATGTAGTCCTAGTGTTCTAGAGCTTGCTATGTAGTTCAGGCTGCCCTTAAACTTACAGAGATCTCACAGGGCAGTGGTGGTGCACGCCTTTAATCCCAGCACTTGGGAGGCAGAGGCAGGCGGATTTCTGAGTTCGAGGCCGGTCTGGTCTACAGAGTGAGTTCCAGGACAGCCAGGACTACACAGAGAAACCCTGTCTCGGAAAAACCAAACCAAACCAAACCAAACCAAAACAAACCAAACCAAAACAAAACAAAGCAAAACAAAACTTACAGCGATCCTCCTGCCTCTGCCTCCTGAGTGCTGAGATTAAAGGCCTGTGCTACCATTGCCAGTGCAACAAGTGCTTTTAACAGCTGAACTAGTGAACTATCTATCTCCAGTCGTCTTAGGGTGTGTACTCATGCCTGTGCAAAGTATACACGGTGCATTTTTAAAAAAATTTTTAAGGTTTATGTATGTATGTATGTATGTATGTATGTGTGTCTGTGTGTGTGTGTATGTATGTATGTATGTATGAGTGCTCTATCTGCATGTACACGCGCATGCCAGAGGAGGGCATCAGATCACACTATAAAATTAATAATCACATTAATAAAGAGCTCTGTTCTTTATTCAAATAAATGTTGGGGAGAAAGCCCAAGTGCTATGGGAAGTATGCCTAGAAATGAGATAAAAGCCAGCATGGTGGCGCACACCTTTAGTCACAGCACTAGGGAGGCAGAGGCAGGCAGAACCTTGTGGGTTCCAGGCCAGCCTGGTCTACATAGTGAGTTCCAGTTCAGTCAAGGATAGATAGAGAAACCCTGCCTCAAACAAACAAGCAAACAAATAACAAAACAATAACAACAGTAACAGAAAGAAAAAGAAAGAAGAAAAGAGAAGAAGGAAAGAAAAGCTACACAGCTGTGGTTCTGCAGCCCAGCAGCCGGGCAACTCCTGCCCTCAGTTTATAGGTTGATAAGTTTTAGGGAAAACTTGACAAGACATGGAAACACGGAGGAGGTCCTTCCTGTTTAGATCGGAGGGAAGGGCTGGGAGTGTGGTAAACTTTTCCTGGGGATACATGAACATAGTAACAATCCCACCCAAGTCTGACTTGCAAGACAAATGAGTTTATTGGACTAACTTCCAGAGTACAGATGAGAGTTACTCACTGCAGCGTGGGTGACAGCTGCATCATGGGAAAGTCCCACCTAGTAGTGGATCCTGAGCTCATGGGAGCTTCTCTTTGAGACTTGCACCCTGGCATAGGGAGCAGGAGGGGTCATGGCTGGAATCCTAGGTGAAGTTCCCCTGACCTTAGGCAGCCTCCTTCTAGGGAAAGTTAACTGTTCCATTAAGGTACATACATGTATCACTGTATTGTTTTGCTCAGTGAGTTGCCATGGCTACCAATCCAAGGTAATTTGTACTCCTTGGTGGTTGTGGATGATTGCTATGCCCCGAGAAAAGACCACACAACTTTACTGAGGTGGACAGCCTTTCAAGTTAGGTTGAGATCAAAATTGAGGATTTCAGCCACTGAAGATCTGGGAGAAGAGACTCCAAGAAAAAAAATAGATGGAGAGGACCAAGGTCCTGGGGCAGGAACCAACGGGTGTGTTGGGTGTGTTTTATGACTAGAGGAGGAGGGTGAGGAGCAGCGGGGGCCTGGGGGGTTGGAGAAGAATGTGGAGTGACAAGCCATTCTGGTCTTACAGGCTACAGGCTACTGAGAGTTTAGATTCCAGACCAAGTAACCTGGGCAGCCGGGGATTGTATTAGGAAAGAGTGGGATGTGTGTGTGTGTGTGTGTGTGTGTGTGTGTGTGTGTGTTTTGAACCCAGGGCCTTGTACATGCTAAGCAAATACTTTACCACCAAGCCATATCTCTAGACTTTTATTTTTGAGACAAGATCTCATGTTATCCTGGCTGGCCTGGAACTCACTCTGTAGACCAGGCTAGCCTCCAATTGTCTCCCTCTGTCTCCCAAAGGATACATAATTATGTATATTTGGCTTTTTGAGACGAGGTCCTACCATGTAGCCAGGTTGGTCTTAAACTGGCAGGATATTTCACCTCAACTTCCCAGAGATTGAACCACACTCTTGACTCTATAAACTAATTTAAGAAATGTATTGTTACTGGGGCTGGAGAGATGGTTCAGAGCTTGTACTGCTTTTCCAGAAGATGGGAGTTCAGTTCTTAGCACAGACAGCAGCCAAACTCCAGCTCCTACAGTCACATGTATATACCTACACAGAGACACATATTTGAATAATTAATAATAAAATTTCAGTCTTTTATTATTGTGTGTGCATGATGTGTGTGGGTAGGTGAGGATGCCACTTCCTGTGTATGGAGGTCACAGGATAACTCTGTAGATTTTCTGCTTTCCACCTCTACCTGCATTCTGGGTTGGGACTCAGTTTGCCAAACTTGCACCATAGGCGTCTTTATCGACAGAGCTATCTCTGCCTGCCCAGGCCCTTAACGTTTTACTTTGATATAGAGTATCAAACTGAGGAGGCAGGGATAGATGATAGCGGGAAGCAGAGGACGAATTCCAGACGCAGGCAAGGACAGAGCACCGAGGGACCAGGCGCCCTCCCGGGTGAGCCCCGGAACCGGCATCCGTTTGGAATCCGGGAGGGAGGCTCCGCGCGAGGGCTGGCCGGGACGGCGCGTCCTGGCGCCCGGCGTCTGCTCGCGGAGCCAGCCCTGGCAGCACGCCTGCCGGGCGTTTCCTGGCAACCAGCCACCGCCTGAACGTTCCGAACTCTACAGCCCGCGACGTCACCGTCACCTTGACGACGGCCGTAGGGACACGCCCCGTCGGTCCCGAGGGCGGGGCCTGGGCGCGGCGCGCGCGGCGCTTGTGGAGAGGGGCGGAGTCTGGGCAGGTGCGGAGGCAGGTGCGGCTACAGGTGTGAGCGGGGCGGGGCGGGGCGGGGCGGGGCTTCTGCATCCACCGCTCTGCAGCTGCGCTCACCTACCCCTTCTGTTCGGGGTGCTCTGCAGCAACGCCTCCTAGACCACCCAAACTCAGCTTGCCCTTGCGGACTTGACCTTGTTTTTCACACACAGTTTTCTGTGTAAAATGACCTAATCAGCTTATATATTTGTCTCTGTCAGCCCTGTGAGGTCAAGAATGAATTCTGCCTTGTTCATCTCTATTTTTAGCACCCTGAACAGATCCTGGCACGAAGCGCTATTGAATGCCAGGAGCGTGAATCCACAGATTGACTCAATCGTTTCGTTCATTTGTGTGCTCGTTTGACTAGTAACCAAGAAGAACAACACCGGGCATATGCCCCCTGCAGGTGAGAAAAGAGATATTTAAAAAAAAATTCCAGAAGGCTGTGGACACATGCCTACGGATTTCAAGCCTTGAGAGGTAGAGGCAGGATCAGGGGCTCAGGATCATCTTCAGCCACAGAGCAATTTTGAGGCCAGTCGATTTGATTAGAGACTCTCAAAACCGAATAAAACAAAAACCAAGGCTGCTGGACAGGGTGGTACACATTTGTAATCTTCAGTACAGATAGATGGGAGGTGGGAGGCAGGAGAATTATTACAAATTCGGGTCTAGTTTGATCTGCATGCTAAGTTTCAAGACTGTGTCTTGAATTTTAGAAAGAAAAAAAAAACTCTCCTCTAAATTGCAGTACTAAGAGTGAATGCCAGCCAAAGACTTATTAGCACCTATTAATTCAGTCTTCACAGGGTTGTTGCCACTGTCACACCCATTGACAGAGGAGGACATAGAAGAAAACACACCTGTGTTAAGCTGCTGAGCCCAGCAGCCAAGTGAGAGCCTGTGGAATGTGTAGGAGAGAGACAAGATGGGGACCTGTGGTTACCTGGCACAGGCATTTTATCTTTTGTGGGATTTAGGATTGATTTACAGGGCCCTTGTACATGTTAGGTGAACAAGGCACTGCTGAGTATATACTCACCCCCACACTTTTGGTTTTTTAGGCAGTATCTTATGATGTAGCCCTGGCTAACCTAGAATTTGCCTTGTAGGCCAGGCTGCCCTTGAACTCACAGATACCTCTTGCCTCTGCCTCCCTAGTGTTGGAATTAAAGGGGTGCACCACCATACCCGGCTCCCACACCCTTTCTTTTGGGGCAGTCTAATGCCATGACCTTGAACTTGGCATTCTCCTGACTCCTCTGACACGCTGGGATTACATGCACACACCACTCACCCTGTGAGTCCTGTTCTCTTGACATTTAGATATCAAATGTTTCTTCCTTAAGGAGGCCCACCCTTGCCACCTCTCTGAGTCTATTCTTTGTCATGGTCACACTGCCATGACTCATGACTCATGTCTTCTGGGTGGAAAGTTAGGCACTCACCCTCTTTCTGATGTCATCTTTCTTGTTTCTCCTCCTCCTCATGTTAAAAGTCAGTCTCCTCAGACAGCACCCCACCGGATCTTGCTGTCACTCCTGTGACTTACAATGGACCTGGCATAAAATGTCAATGGCTTCTGAGAGAGGGAGAAAGGTTTTCACTAAAATTATTGCATTTTCCAGTCAGGATCTGAGTGCTCCTTTCCCAAGAACACCTCATGCTTGGCACACAGTACCCTCTGTGAACAAGAAATGACTGAGCCACTCTGAGCATGGGAATTCTAGTGGGAATGTTCCCACCTCTTCCTCCCTGGCTGTATGGGGTTGCTCTCCTATTCTGGGCTAGGATTTTAAGAATTTTCCCTGGAATGACATCTAAGAACATCAGGAGGGAGGCAGAGGTAAGGGGGTAGCAGTGTGTAGGTCTGTGGCATGTTGATGTCTGTGGTCCACATCTGCATGTGTGTACGTGCATGGCGTGTGTGTGTGCCTGTGGTGTGCTTATGCATGTGTGGTATGTGTATATGCGTGTGTAGTGTGGTGGGTATGTGTGCACACAAATAACACAGAGCAGGGGAGTGGGCAGGGCCTTTCTGTTTTCTGACGTTCAGTGTTAGGAAATGCTGGTTCTTCGTTGTCTGTACTGCCAGTCAGAACAGGCACCCGGTGATCATGTCTGTCCTCCCTGTGAATGCAGACTCTGGGGTAGCACATACACAGTCTGACACACAGAGCAGAGAATCTCTTTTCGGTTTATTTTTGGATCATTTTTCCCATTCGAGGTACAGAGTGGGGGTGATGGGGTCAGGAAGGGTGGTGTATTCAGCTTCTAGGAACACTATCGACTGCTAGCGCTCTCTCTGTGCCCTTTGGACCACTGGTGATGAAGAGGCAGGCACACAGGTTTTTCTGGAGCCCTCAGTCCAATCTCAAACAGAGACCAATGTCATATCCAGTCTGCTCAGCCCCAGGTCCTCACCAGGGATAAAGACAGCCAGATTCCATAATCAAAGAAAAAGGCTGGCCATGGAGAGATACGGTGGAGGGGTGTCCTTTCAGCTCTAGTCAGTGAGGTACAGACTCACATGTGTGAGTGTGAGATGGGCCAGTGTGGGCTAGTTCTCCACAAGCACCTGTTAGGTCCTGACACACACATCTGGCTTTCCTGTGGATGGCTGCTTTACTTTTCTTGTCCTTTTTCAAGAACTGGAACTAACAAGGCCAACAGCCCTCGTCAGCTCTCTGAAGGCCCCATCTTTCTTGGTCCTTGTTCCACACGTACAGGAGGTGGGGCCATGACTTAGTCCTAGAGCTCTGGGAGAGGTACCCAAGACTGGTGGGAGACAGAGGGGCTCACTGGGCAGCCGGATGGAAATGGCTACAGGGAGCCCATGATATCTCATCTTCTGCCAGATCCCTATTGAACTGGGAGGGGCTGTGGAGGAACTGCCTTAGCATGGGAGAAGTGTGGAGCTGGAGATGGGGGCCAGGGTCCATCAGCGGCTCTGCCTGCTGGGTGATCGTGGTGGAGGAAGTGAGGACTGTATTCCCAAATTGGTCCATCTCTTCATACTGCTCAGTCACTGTTCGAGTGGCTCCATAGGACTTGGAGGTAGCTGGCCCGCTCTGGAATTCCAGAACATTGTTTTGCTGCCCTGTGGGAACAGAGCCCTTGATGACCATCTCCTTTGTCCCAGTCTGATCCTGGATATCTCTCTGGTAGAGCAGGGCTTGACCTATGTCCTGAGCTAGGTGTGCATTTTTCCCTGAGATATAATGGCTTCCCTGAGGGCTAGAAGCTTCCAGAAGCTTCTTTGTAGCTGATTGGATAGAGATGAAAGTTGGAGAGGAGGATCCTCTGCAGGAAGGAGAGACTTGTTGGAGGCCAGGCTCGGCTCTTGGTGTCTCCGGCTTCCTGGAGGGCAGGAGGTTCACTTCTGCCTGACCTCTGGCCTCTGCATGATCTCTGATCTTGCCGTGACCTTCTTCTTCAAGATGGCTCTCAACCTTTTCTTGTTTTTTGACTACAGGTGGATCTTTGGCCTGGCTGGAGCCTGTCGGTCTGGCTCTGCTGCTGGCAGAGACCTTGTTCACACTGGGGTCCTTTGCAGTTCCCTGTGGATGGCTGCTTGGGTGAGCCTCAGACTGGAGGCTGGACATGGAGCTAAGAGCCTTGTGCACTGCTTCTTCGATGTCCAGCAGCCTGGCTAGGGTCTGTTCTTTCAGCTGGGCAACCTCTGTACTCACCCGCGTCAGTTCCCCGAAGGCCTGCTCCACTGAGGCCTGAGTCTTGTGGGAGGCGGTGGGAGTCTGAGGGGTACCCCCTCCCAGCTGGGGTACACCTTCAAAGAGCTTCCGCAGGGCCTGTACATCCACGCTGTGGGTTGCTTCCTTCTCCAGGATTTGCACTTGGCTCAGGAGGCCCTGGAGCTCTTGATGGCTGCCCTGTATAATCTCTGGTTTCTCAGGGGTCCCCTGCTTGGAACAGTCCATAGGTTGCTTCTTGGGGGAGCTAGGGTGCTTTTGTGGTGGGCTGGAGTCATTGTTGAGAACAATCAACTTAGGAGACTCAGGGCTCTGACTGTTGCTGCTGGTTGTCTGACCCCTGCTAGGCCTGGAAGCCGTAGTGCTGAGTAGATGCTGATGCACAGGTTGTTTCTGCTCCTTAGAGCATTCAGCCAGAGGCAGGCAATCCTGGCCTGCTGTTGTGGGAGCTTTGGCTGACCCAGGGTTGGCTACACCTGGCTTACCTGGCTTATGGTCTTGTCCTGCTTCTGAGCTTCTGGCAGAGCCTGCTAAGGGCTTGGGCAGCCTCTGAGGGGGGTGGAGTTGGCTTAGATGTGCAGGTTTGGGAGGCACTGGGGGTTTCTTTCTTGGAGGTACGGTGGATTCCGCTTTGGAGAGTTTCGTCTCTGACCCTTCAGGGGTTTTCTGGCCAGCGGGTCTGTTGTGAGTATGAAGAAGGGGTTCCTGCAGGGGCTTAGAGGCCTGCTGGATGGAGTCCTCCTGGTGGTGATCTTGAACTGGGTGGTCAGGTTCTTCTGTCACAGCAGCTGGGAGAGTAGGAGGGGGAGGAACAGAGGCATTATGGGAGTGCAGGCTGGCACCTGCAGCCTGGGGTTTAGATGTCAGAGTGTGGTGAGTTAGAGGGACAGTCTTCAGGGATGTGTCTGCTGCCTGAAGGCACTCAGGCCAGATTTGGGGCATCGCTGTCCCCACAGGTCCCCAGGCCCTTTGTGTATGACCCTCAGGTTCATGATACCCTGGCCTGGGACTCTGACCTTGGTCTGCCTGGAGTGGGCTGTCCCTCTGCTGGGGCTCTTTTTCAGAAGGCTGGATAGCCCCAAGTGGGTCAGAGGTTCTCACAGGGTGAGCAGCATAGATACCATCCTGTATGGTCACCCACCCCCTAGGCAGCCCTCTGGGGACTGCTTTGTTGTCCCCACTGACCTTTCTGGGAACTGCTGGGATCCTGGCTTCACTTCCAGCCACAGGCCTGATGCTACCTTGGGTAGTAGGCCCAGTGGCAGGAGTCGGCATATGCAGAACACCTTGGACAGGCATAGAGGTGGTTGCAGGGTCAGAACCCTGTGGATTCCTGCTCAGAACCTTCTGGTGCAGGCTTTGGGCTTCAGCAGTTGCGAAACGCAGATTTTGCATGGCTACCTGGAGATCTGGAGCTCCAGACCCTAGAGGGGAAGCAGTGGTTCCTTCTGGTCTTCCTGAGGCTGCCTTCTCTTTCTGCCCAGCATGACTGATATGCATTTGTTTGCTTGCTTCCTGCAATGGAGCTTGTGTTACAGGTCTGCCATTGGGAAAGACCACTTTTCCAGCTGCCCGAGGTGGGGGTGGACAGGGTGTGGACCCTGGGACTCTCAGATGCCCCATCTCCATGGTGGAGTCTAATGGGGTAACATGTATGATGCTTTCAGTTGGGGGAAGCCTCTGGGACTCCTCAGTAGCTGGCACAGAACTTGAGTCTGTTGGCGGCTCCCACTGCAAACTGTGAAGGCTGTGTAGGTCTCCTTTGTCTATGCAGCTGGCCAGCAGCTGCACACTGCTTCTTTCAGGGGCCCTGCTAGTTAGCTGGGGCTGGAGGGAGTAGGCAGTCAGTGCCACTAGGCCCTGTCCTGTCTCTTGCATCACCAGCCCCGTCTTTGCCACAGAGACTCCCAGGCCACAGGCCAGCAGCTGCTTGAGCTCAGGGTCCATGTCTTCAATATTCCCAGGGTCACCAGGCCCTGGCAGCTTGAGAGGGTGGAGTTGGAGCTGGCCAGCTGTGTCCTCCTGAACCAGCAGTCCCTGCTGGTCCACATCTGTCCGGCGTAGCACTTGACGGACAATCCTGGGGAGTTCACCACACACCAGCTCCTCTTTCCGTACATAGGGGTGTCCCTGCCCTGGGCTTGGGAGCACATACTTGGCAAGGCAGAGCTCCCCTGGGCCTCGGACTTCCATGAGGATTCCTCCATGGTGTAGGATGCCAGGAGTGGCATGCAAAATCCTAAGGGTTCTCTCGGCTTCTGTCTCCTGCCTCTCTGGTGTCCCACGGTCTACAGAGCCTTTTGGCTGTTCTTCCTGGAGGTTATCCCCTCTGATGCTCTCAGCTGCCAGGGAGCCCATGGGGCAGTTTTCAAAGAGCCAGGTGAATTTATGCACAGAGCCCGGGGGGATGGATTCTGGGGCTACTGTGGTCTCTTGTACCTCCTTCTTGCCCACCTCCAGGGCCTGGAAAAGCTCTTTCTGCCGAGATACCTGCCCAGAAGGAATCTCCACCCGGCTGCAATACCTTACAGGCTTTCTCCCACTGGACTGGCTTGAGGCTGGTAGGGATTCAGTCTCAAAGACATGCCTATCTGTCTGTCTGTCTCCACCCCGGACCTGGCTTGTTTGCAGGTGCTGTTCCCCAGAGCCTTCTGCCTGGTTCAGAGACTGGGGTCTAAACATCCAGGTACATGACTGTGTCTCAGCCTCGGCCATGGGGTCTGAGACCTCGGATTCTCGCTTCTCTGCCAACTCGCTCATAGGGTAGGTCTCAAACAGCCAGCGGATGGTCTGTACATCTCCCTTCTGGGGGGGCTCTGGAGGGGGGCCTCCTGGACCCCTCCCCTCCTCCTCCTCTCGTTTCTGTTGTTCTTGTTGGTGGATCATCTCCAGTGGCTGTGTCTCAAAGAGCCACCGAGTGGTGCCAACATCCCCAGCCACCACTTCCTGCCTAGTGATACCTCGTACTACATCAATGGTACTGGGGCTTCTACCCAGCTGGTCCAGGGGCTGTGTCTCAAACATCCACTTGTAGCCCTGTACATCACCTCCAACTACCTGCTCTCTGCTGACAGAAGTCAGGGCGTGAAGCTGTCCCCTGCTGTCCTGCATAGCATATACAGGGGCATCTGAGCCCTGGGATGGCTCAGCAGAATCAGTCTTTCGTCCTCTGTTTATGTTGCCATAGGCTGAAGGCTCATCCTGCCCAATGCTGTCTAAGGGAAGGGTCTCAAAAAGATTCTTGAAGGTCTTCACGTCCCCTTTCAACCCATTGTTCTGGGGGACACCCTGAGACAGAGGTAACACCGAAGTGCCATTACTGGACAGACACTCAGTCACAAGCCCCTCGCCCTTCTGGTGATCCACACGTTGCAGGTGACCTACTTGGACCTGGTCTCTGAGAGCATCCAGGGGTTTTGTTTCAAATAGCCAGAGTGTAGAGCGGACATCACCAGGAATCACCTCCTCCTTGGGTGGAGCCTCTGCCTCCGTTTCTCTTTCCCCCTTCAGAGTGTCCAGGGCACAGGTCTCAAACAGATGTCGCTGATGCTGAACATCTGGACCAGGAGGGATGAGATCCGGAGATGGCTGGAAGTCCTTCTCGTCCACCAAGATCTCACGAATGGCATCCAGAGGCTGCGTCTCAAAGATCCAACGAGTTGCGCTGACATCGGGCAGGGCTCCCTCCTCAAGGGAGATCCCCCGGATCACCCTCACTTGGCTGGGGTCCTGGTTGAAGGCATCCAGAGGTCGGGTCTCAAAGAGCCAGCGAGCTGACCTCACTGCATTGCTCTGAATCTCCTCCCGGCAGGCAGCCTTGACTTCGTGGATGGCGCCCTCTGCATCCTGGATGGCGCATAGAGGTTCCGTCTGAAACAACTTCACCGTCTTCTTCACATCACCCTTCAGCTCCTGAATCTCTGAGCGCAGCTCTAAAGGGCTCTGCTCCTGGATGGAGGGGCGGGAACCCAGCCGGTCCAGGGGCCTAGTCTCAAAAAGCTTTCTGGTTCCCTGTACATCTCCAGTGGCTGCAGGTTCCTTCGTGATTGTCTGTGTCGCCTCCTCCTGGCCTGTTAGTGCATCCAGTGGCTTGGTCTCAAACAGCTGTCTGGCAGCTCGGACATCACCCCCTGACGGCCGGGGTCCCGCCGGCTCCTGATCTGAGCTGTTGGTAAAGGAGCCTTCCTCAAACTTTCGAGAGGTGGCCTGAACGTTGCCACCTGACACAGGTTCCTTGGCAGCTGGCCTCTCGTGACCGCCAATGGCATCCAGCCGCCAATTCTCAAAGATCCAGCGCATACATTGAACATCGCCTTCCGTGGGCTCCTCTGAACCAAGTACCTCGGCCAGGTCCTCAGCCACAGCCTCCTCGAGGTTCTTCCGAAGCTCAGGGTGGATGTGTTTGTAGAGACGGCGGAGCTCGCTGGCTTGCCGCTGCTGCTGGAACTTGGAGAAGGATTCCCTGGGGGGCGGCGGCGGCAGACCCTCAGGGGCTGAGGGAAGAGGGAGGGACAGGTCCTCTCCAGTCCTCATTTGGATGGTTGATGTAGGAGCTACCTGCATCTGGGCATCAGCCATCCTTCTGGGAAGGAGGGGAGAAGCTGAGTTGAGTGAGGGGCAGTTCCTGGGTTAACTAGCAGGAGAAAGGCTAGGACTGTGTGGCCGCTACTGAGGGGTTCCCACATCTCTAGATCTCTAGCCTGGGGCTCACTCTACCACTGCTTGGCTGATGTATGACAGTCCATTCATTCATCAGTATGAGTCCCTGCTTCCTAATCTCACCTGGGTCACTGGACTCAAGCAGGACACAGCTGGATGGAGACTCTTCCGAGCCTCTGGAGAGATCCGAATATCCAGTAGGAAAGCTGAATGAATCACCTACATCTCCCTCTGTCAAAATCATCTACCCCCGGCAGACTCCCAAGTGGGCGCGCTGAAGAGCTCGTTCTTGGGAAAAGCCTAAATTAAGGTGTCCTTAAATGAAGACTCATTTCCTATAGTGGTGAAATTCCCCCACACACCACCAGAGGGCCCACTTAGCATGTTTACTAGAAACCTTTCTCTAACCTCCAGATGGTTGGCTCTCTCTAACCTTTCCCGGGCCCCTGGGTCCACAGCCCTTGCTGGTGAAATAGAGGCCCAAGGAAGAGGAAATTGCCCATGTTAAGGCAGAGCCAATATTTGAATTCCAGATCAGGGTTTTTGTTTCACAGGCAGACAGGGCCTCAAGTAGCCCAGACTGGGCTCAAACTCGATGCATAGCTAACTGTGACCTTGAACTCTCCCCTGCCTCCACCTTGCAAGTGTGAGATTTCTGGAATGTGCCACCAGTCTACACACTGGGGATTAGACCTAGGCTTCGTGCATTCTGGGCAAGCATTCTCCCAACTGAGCCACCTTGCCAGTCCTGGACGAACTGTCTACTAAGTTTTTTTCTCCCCACGGCTCTCTGTAATAAGAAACTCGAGTTTCAGGGTCAGATCTTACAGAATGAATTATAGGCTATGCTGACTTGGAGTCCCTAGACCTTACCAAAGGCCTGACTCCCAGGAAATAGCAGGATTGGGTGTGCTGGGCCTTGCTATTCCTCATGCACCCCTCTTGTCCTGCATCCCTGGGAGAACAGGAAGGTCATGTACCCAGGGTATGTGTGTGCACTAGAAGATTGTAGGGTTAAGGTCCCTTCTGCCAAAGCAGCTCTGGACATGAGAGCCCTCCCTTGGCTCACAGAGTGCCCTCCCCAGTTGTATACCAGCAAGCATAGCCTGCAGAGTCTCTAGGGCAGGGCTTCCAGCCAGAATCTAGATCCTGCTTCCACCGAGGCATGCGTCTCCCTGACTCTCCTCACACCTCACAATCTCCAGCCATCTCCTGCTCTGTTTCATGTATGTCCTATCTGTCTTGTGACAGGTGTTATGACAGTCCCCAGAGGCCATTAGGGAAAGAATGTAAAATATGTGCCCCCTCCTGCTGCCCCGACCCACTCCTCTGCCCTGCACTTGGCACTAAATATAGCTGAGGTCCAGGCCTCAGCCAGACATCATGGCACTCAGAAGGAGGTTCCAGCTCAGCCAGGGAGACCTGGTGTGCCCATGCCCCAACTCTTTCCATACTTTGGGCTCCTAGAATACGCTGCCTTATGCTTCCTGTGATATGCCCAGGTATTTGACCTGTAGGTCAAGTTGGAGATACCCATCACTCAAAGGGATCAGAGGCTGTGGGGTGAAGCAGGAATACTGGTGACAAGAGAGGGCTTCTTCCTGACCTCCTGTCCTGACCTCCTACCTTAGAAGGAGAAGAAGGAAAGGCTGCTTGCCTCCTCCCTCCCTGGCCTGTTCACTGAGGATTTGAAAATGCAGAGGAAGCAAGATATGACATCCCCTTATGGAGCCCCAAGCAAAACCTCTGGGTGGTCCCTCTTGTCTCTGAGCTCTGAGTAGGAGACCACACACAAACCTGTCCCCACTTCTGCTCTATCTGGTCACCATGAGGGCGGCCTTTTCAGATTTCCTATACAGACCACCAGCTGCCCTCAACCCAGACTCCCAGGGATCCCCAAAATCCTTGCTAGGGTCACAGAGGCCAGAAAGGTCAGACAAGGAGCCACAGAGGCCAATGAATCTAATGGCCTGTTGTTAGGAGATATAGTAGCCCAGTGAGAAGACAGGGGCTGCCCATAGAGGCTCAGCTGAGGCTTCAGAAAAGCCTGAGGCAGGCTTTCAGGCTCCTGGCCTTCCCAGCTCTACTGTCATCTGGCCTGAGACTTCTAAGGGCAGGTATGGGGCCAGGTTTAGGATATAGTAAGTTTCGAAGACTATCCGCACATAGATATGCTGAGATCGCCTCTCAGCACTGCCGACCACTCAGGACTACCCACCTCCACCTCGGACCCCTCTCTGGCTCCAGCCTGCTCTAGATGCCCACTGCTGGGCACGCATATTCAGATCCGATCTCTCCAGGCTTCGTTGGAGGATTTCCCCATGGGACAAGAAAATGGCCTGAGACAAAGTCATGCTACCTAAGCTGCCTCACGAGGAAAGTTGCTCACAGGCTAGCCTGGGCACAGAATCACTGGGGCCATTTATGCCAAGACTGTGACCAACAATAGCTGGGGACTGGGCTTGCCCTGGCTGTCCCGGGTCCCTTACCTTCCACCTCTCTTCTCTCTTTCTCGCAGGCTCAGGCTACTTGAGAGGAAGCCCTGAAGCAAGAGGAACCCCATATCAGCATTTTTACTTCCTTTTCAGACAGAATCTCACTCAGTCCAGGTTGGCCTCGAACTCAGTAGTTGAGGATACCTTAAACTTCAGACTCTTCTGCCTCCACCTCCCAAGACAGATTACAAGCATGGAACGTCATTTCTGGTTTTCTGTGGGGAACCTAGGGCTTTGTGCATGCTATGCAAGTGCTTGACTAGCTGAGCTATGTCCCAGGCTCATAGCTGTATTTGAAAAAATCAAAACTCCAGTTGGGCAGTGGTGGTACACGCCTTTAATCCCAGGACTCTGAAGGCAGAGGCAGGTGGATCTCAGAGTTTGAGGCCAGCCTAGTCTACAAATCAAGTTCCAGGACAGCCAGGGCTACACAGAGAAATCTTGTCTCAAACAAAACAAAAAACAATCAAAACTCCAGACCAGAATGATGGAGCAGTGGTATAGGTACCTCCTGCTTTTTCTGAGGGCCAGGGTTCTATTCCTGGGAGCCACGTACATGGGAAAAGAGAGAAACAATGGGGTCTGAGCCCTACACTTTCACCATGATGTATGGACCCATTCACACACACACACAAAATAAAACCATAATTTAAAAATTAAAAAACACAAAGCTCCAGGCAACAATCTGAAACTATCTCTTGACTATACTAGGTCAGAGGGAATCCGCTTATGGGCCTGCCTGAGGTAGCCACAGCAACTGCTGACCACATCCAAACACTTGCTACCTTCTAGAGAAAAGTCTTGGTGGCTTTTCTCTCTGGGGCCTGTACACCTATGCCACATCCTCTCGACACCCTCCCCGCTACTACCAGACTCCCTCCTGACACCCACCATTGCAAAGTCCAGAGGGCCATGGCCTAGAGAGGTAGCCTAGCCTATACCACCAGAGGGGAGGGTACTCACCAAAGGTCTGGCTGGTGTCTGGGTGCTTTTGAGTGTCTACCTTGGGGTCTGTCGCTCTGCTGGGATTCTTTGTTGTTGGTTCTGTTCTGTTCCTGGGTCCCACGCCTCTCTCTACCTTGGCTCTGGGTCTCTGTTCTCAGGCAGCCAGGCAGCTGCCTTTATCTGGCTGGCTGGGGGTGGGTGAGGGTGGAGGCGGGGGAGAGGCTATGTTCGGAGTATTAAGTGGTCCGGTTATTTTTAGGGCTTGTGGAAGTCACTTTTCCATCCTGGGGAATCAGTTACAAGTCCTTTGGGCTGGGGAGGGATAGAGTGGAGGAGGAGTCCCATTCATCCCAAGTCTGCCCGGAGGACTGGGGTGGGTGACTCAGTCGTGGATGGAGACATCTAGGTTATTTTGAGGAGATGAATAGGGGGATACTTGACATATGAGTGACCCTGTCCTCTTATCCTGCAGGTCCCCTCTCTCTATGCTGGACTCACATGTGTTCCACCATGCCCAAAGCCTAGCTGCTCCCTGAGGGCAGGACCGGATGTCTCACTACCGGAAAGGCTCAACCTCTGTTTCTCTCTGTGCAAAAACAAAGCTGGCCTGTCTTCCATCCATTCTTGCCCTCGTTCCACAGCCTAGGTCTTCGAAGCTATGAGGGAAGTAAACTTGGGGGTGAGAGGGATTTCTGAAGGAACAGGCCCTTGATTTATCAAAAAATTTGAAGGATGGATCCATGGTGTCCCAGCCCAGTAACCTGGGTCCATGGCTACTTCTAGACTCTTCCCTCTGACTCAGGGCCCAGACTCTCTGGGAATGGCTGGGAGGACCTACACATGGAAGCTGACTGTGGTGTTATTTCTGACCCTGGAGTCATCATCTTCGTGGTCACAGATGGAGTGACAGACTGTGCACCTGTCTCCTCCTCAGTCACACGGAGCCCCAGGAACCTGGCAGGCTTCGTCACTTACTTGGCACTAAGGCCCGTGTGGAGAGATGCCACAGAAAATACGGAAGAGGCTTTTGTCCCAGGTGGGTGTAGCAGGAACAGCTCTGCCTCTGAGTAAACGCTGGGGGCCTCGTAGCCACAGAAGCATCTCCCGCAGGAGGATCTAATTGAGGACTGCCTGAGAGACCAAGGATTGCTGGTGCAGACAATGCCAGCCAATCAGGAATCGCCGTTTAGAAGAGATACTTTCTTTGGGACCAATGGGGCGCGGGTGGGAGGTATTAAAGGACCTTGCAGCAGCGTTCAGATGAGCTTGCTGCAGCATTTCTCACCTGCTCCCAGAGTCCGTGTTATTGACTTTGCGCCACCTCACCTCCAACCCTCAAGGGCATGTAGGGTCGGTGGCGAGTAGTCCAGGGCACAGGCAACAGGTGGGAAGCCAGGCTCCTCCCTGGGTGTGAGTGTTCGGTCTTCCTTCTGAATTCCATGTACCTTCAGACGCCAGGGGTGATGACAGGCGTTGTGAATCTTTTCCATGGTGTCAATACCATCCTGCTGTCAGCTCCGGCCTGGGAGGTACATCTTGGACCCTTTCTCTCTCTGTCTCTCCTCCCTCTCTTGTCCCTATCTCCTTCCTCAGAATCCTGGTTGTCTCTGGAAGGAACAGAAGTGGCAGAGCCTCCCTGTCACGGGGTATACCAGAGGAGGCAGGAGCATCTACAACCAGGAGTGAATACCTCCCTGGGTGATTGTGAGCACTGAATGAATTATCATATGAGACAGCTGTGGAGAGTGCTTACCACATAGTGTGTGTTATAAAACTGCCTGCTCTTATGTCATAAGAACAACACAGCATTGAGGAGAGGCTCAGCTGCTGAAGGCACTTGCCACCAAGCCTGATGACCTGAGTTCAATCCCTGGGGACCCACCTGGCGGAAGGAGCGAGTTAACCTCTGCAAGTTGTCCTGTGGCCTTTAAACAGAAAATAGTTTCTGAAAAAAAGGTCTAAATTAAGCAGGGTGTAGTGGTACAGGCCTCTAATCCCAGCACATGGGAGGCAGAGACAGTGGTTCTCCGTGAGTTTGAGTCCAGTCTAGTCTACAGGCCAGCCAGGGCTGCATAGTGAAATCCTGTCTCCCCCTTCCTCCAAAAAGTAATCAGAGGGAGGTGGTGGTGGGGGGAACACGCAGGCAAGCTTGCTTTCCCAGTGTCAAGTGTGCTAACTCCTGGAGAAATCCCCAGGCTTCCATCTTCATTAAAGGGGTGACAGGCTCCCTCCCCCCACACCTCACTGGAAACAAGCTGTTGGTTAAATTTAAGTTATTAACCAGTAATCCCAACATTCAGGTGTATCCAAGAGGATTGTTGTAAGGTTCTGTTTTGTTTTTTGGTGTCACAAGTGCCCCAGCCCCTCCACCTCTGGTCTCGCTCTCTCTATAGCCCTAGCTGCCCTAGAAATCGTTCTGTAGATCAGGCTGGCCTCAAACTCAGAAATCTGCCAGCCTTTGCCTCCTGAGTGCTGGGTTTAAAATGTGCCACCACTGCCTCTCAGCTGGCTCATGACCTGATGCTCCAGGGCCCTGTCTCTCCCTGCCAGCGCCTCTTCTAGGCAGGGTCTGTTCATGACAGGATTGAGAAGGGGTTTCTAGCCTGCCTCCACACAGAGGAAGTCCTTGGAGAGCAGGTCCAGTAGATCAAGGCCTGGTCAGGAGACACACTGCCTGGGTTTGAATCTTACCTGCGATGATTTAAGAATCTCATTTATTTATTATTACCGTGTGGGTAGTGGCGGCATGTGACACAAGGCACATGCGGAGATCGGAAGACAGCGTGGCAGAGTTGATTCTCTCCTTCCACCTGGGAATGAGGTCAGGCTTGGCTGCAAACACCTTCAGCTGCTGAGCCACCTCAGTGGTCCCCACGGCATTTTTATGCCTTGAGTATTCTGTTGGATGGATGGAGACGCTTGGAGGACTGTTCTAGTTTGCTTCTGTTGCAGTGATAAACACCATGACTAATAGTTCTACATCACAGCCCATCACTGAGGGAAACGACAGGAACTCAGGCAGGGCAGGGACCTGGAGGAAAGCAGCTTTACTGGCTAGTTCCCTGGCCCAGGCCCACCTGCTTTGGGATGGTGCTAGCCACAGTGGGCTAGGGCTCGCCTACATTAATTAGCTATGAAAAGTGCCCCACAGACATGCCCATGGGTCAATGTGAGGTAGCTGAGGGTGACCTTAAACTTGTGATCATCCTCCTTCAAACTTTTTTTTTTTTTTTGGTTTTTCGAGACAGGGTTTCTCTGTGTAGCCCTGGCTGTCCTGGAACTCACTCTGTAGACCAGGCTGGCCTCAAACTCAGAAATCCACCTGCCTCTGCCTCCCAAGTGCTGGGATTAAAGGCGTGCGCCACCACCACCTGGCTCCTTCAAACTCTTGAATGCTGGAATGATTGGCACTTACCAACATAGCTGAGTTACTCAGTGCTGGGGATAGAACTCAGTGATTTGTCCAAGGCAGGCATATACTGTATCAACTGAGCTATGCCCCAGCTCTTCTAGAAGATTCTAGTCAGGCAGAAGTAGTAGTACAGTCATCAGAGAGTCACAGAGAGATTGCAAGGTGGACAGAAGCTGAACACTGGTATACAGGGTTGCCTTTGTATCTGACAAGATTTAGAACATGGCCTGCTGCAGGAGCATGCCTGCAATCGTGCATACAAGGTGAACCAGTCTCAAAGAACAGAAATAAAGCATACAAAAGTTCCTGGTGACAAGCCATAGTGTTGTAGGATTTTACTGCTGAGGTGAACTACTGTGAGCAAAAGCATCTTCCATCTCAGAGTTCATCTTTGAAGGAAGTCAGGGCAGGAACTTGTGTCAAGTTGTGTCAAGTTGACATAAAATCTAGCCAGCACACAGAGCCAAAAGAGAAGATTACATGACGCTGTCGAGGAAAATCGAGGCCCTTTTTATTGTCTGGCTTGGGGAGAGAGGTAGGACAGCAGAGTGGTGGGGAACAGTGGCTTTGAACAGGAGATGCCAGGAGGAGCCTGTGAATCACACTCAGAGCTGGAAGTCAGAGAGAGAGAGAACTGAGCTGGTATCCCCTGCACCTGTAGGGGTCTGAGGGGTGCTGATCTCCCAAATGACCCATGAAGAGAGTGGGCTCAGTGTTGGACCTGGGAGGAGGGAGACTAGAGATATGACAGGGTGTGTGTGTGGGGGGGGAGGGGGGGAGAGGTTACAGTCAGAGAGTAGCTGGAGGCCACTCGGAGACAAGAAGCTATTTTGGGAAGAAAGAGTGGTGCAGTGTGGGTAAGACCGGCTGCCAGGAGCCACAGTATGTCCTGTGGGATCCCGGCCGAGCAAGAGGTGAAGCATGGCAACCCTGGCTGGGACTTCAGGAGAGGACGACGGTCTGAGCCACAAGGGAGACTCAAATGGAAATTAACACACGGGCCAGGATTGTTGTCAGACAGACAGACAGACAGACAGACAGACAGACAGACCAACTGACTGACCGACGGGCTGACCGACCAACCATCAGGAAAGAGTCATATAAATAAAGTGGGAGTGCTAGGCTAGGCTAGGACACGTGGTTCCAGGGACAGAAAATGGAATTTGAAATAGGTGGCATTATCCTCAGCTACCAGAAGGGGGCAGCATGTCACCATTCTGCTGTGGCATTGAAGTCACCTTAGTCGTTGTGGGCCGCC
>NW_021604620.1:3420087-3420478 GCF_004785775.1 Grammomys surdaster | reverse complement strand
CTCTTTCTCTCTCTCTCCCTCCCTCCTTCTCTCTCTCTCTCTCTCTCCCTCTCTCTCTCTCTCTTTCTTTCTTTCTTTTGAGATAGGGTCTCTCTGTGTAGCCTTGACTGTCCTGAAACTTGCTCTGTGGATCAGGCTGACCTCAAATTCACAAAGATCTGCCTGCCTCAGCCTCCCAAGTGCTAGGATGGAAGACGTGCGCCACCACCGCCACCTGACAGTACTCATCTTATTCTATTAAAGTTGTTATAGCCACTGTGTGCTAAACTCTGGGTTGAGCACTGGATAGATTGTGTGTGTGTGCAGATGTGTGCATGTGTATGTATGTATGTATGTATGTATGTATGTATGCATGTATGCATGTATGCATGTATGCATGTATGCATGTATG
>NW_021604620.1:3412381-3420077 GCF_004785775.1 Grammomys surdaster | reverse complement strand
ATGTATGCATGTATGCATGTATGCATGTATGCATGTATGCATGTATGCATGTATGTATGCATGTATGTATATGTGTGCGTGCATGCATGTGTGTGCATATGCTCAATACATAGATATATGTATGTATACATTTGACATCTTACACATGTGTATAAATTCTCACAGAGCTCACATCTGGTTGAAGAGACAGATTGCTGACAAATAGCCGACCATGCTTCATGGCTGTCAGTTACTTTCCAAACTCCAAAGCCCCAGCGTGTCCTGGTTGCAGAGGATCTAAAGTGTGTGGCTTACATGTACTTTCCTCTTTCAACCGAAGAGGATCTGAGTTCAGGGAGGGTCCTGGAGACTTGTTTATTCAGTCCTGGGACATAGCACCTACCTGTGTTTCCTGTTGTGGATACCGTCTTTATAACGTGACTTTGAAATGCCTCCAACTGAAAGGAGGCCCACGTGATTCTCTTGAGATCAGGCAGGCTTGTGATAAGGACAGAGAGACATCTCTAGGAGCCATCACACCACGTTTATTATCACAGGTAGAGCATGTCAAATGGTCATAAGGGCAACATAGTTTCCATCTCTGGCGATCTTGGGACCCAGCAGCCCTGCTGTGAGAAAGCCCAAGCAACCAGAGAGGAACCAAGGTTCTGGTCCACAGAGCTGTCCAACCCTGGCCAGAGCTACAGAGCAGGACCCTGTTTCACAATAAACAAATGAAATAAAGTAAATCAGAAGTGGGTAAGAGCACTAGCTGCCCTTCCAGAGGACCCAGGTTCAATTCCCAGCACTCACAACTCAGAACAGTCTATAACTACAGTTCCAGGGAATCCTGCTCCCACATACAGACATACATGTAGGCAAAACCATCAATGCCCATAAAGAGAATCTTTTGAAAAGATAAGAGTAAAGCTGCAAACTTTCTCCTTGTCCTTACTCAGTTGCCTGGTGTTGAGTTCAGAGACTTGGAACTTGAATTAGTTGAAGGAAGTATTTGTCCCTCTGAGCAGAATGTGTATGCCAGTCTCAGATTGCTTCCCAGATGCTGGCTGTTCCTCCTGTCCTGACAGGGTCACTGCAGAGCAAAAGTTCATGTACTCTCTTTCCCTTTCCTGTGCTTGAGAATTGGGTTGGAAGAGAGATGTGAAGAAGTCCTTGAGGAGACCATTCTGTCTGCCACATTCATGATTGAAGGTAGACCATGCCACGCTCACACCTGACACTTTGGCACAGTGGTTACTTTGAGCCAATAGTGACTGAGAAGGAAAATTCCTGTCTTCTATCACTTACCTGAAACAGAGAATAACTTTACAAGGCTGTCCTGTCCATCCTTATGCCAGGAGAGACAAAGACTAAGACGGCATTAGAACTTTATTAACCTGCAAGGCACCAGAGAAATGTTTCTAATGACCTTTAACTGTCGAGTCGCATACATATATGTATGTATGTATGCACATGTGTGTGTATATATGTATATTCGCACAAAACAATCTGCTCATCTCTGCACTGTATTTAGTTGAGGTTTTCCATGATGAGGAACGGTAGTTACACTTACCCAGGAAAGATGGTTCATGCACAGAGAACAAAATATACATATACACATACACATATACATATATACACATATGTATGTGTATACACAAATTGGCGTGTGTGAGTGTACACACATTTGCATGTTTGTATGTGTGTATAGATGTCAGGTATGCACACAAATGTACACGTACATATAAACATACACAAAAATACACTCACCACACACATGTAAATACAACCCTCTGAGTTGGCTTTTGTTGTCTGTGTGAAACTGGTACTAAGGTTGACTGACCACTGTGATTGACAGCCACTAAGAGCCTTGTTCTTGAGAGGCACAAATGCTCCTTCTCCCAGCAGTCATAGCTGCCTGTAATTCTTTATCTAGGGATGGGGCCCTGCAAAAGTTCCCTTCTTCCATGTTAACTGGTCCACTGTCCAGGTCTTGCTTATGAAGCTAGTTCCGGGAGAGAAGGTTTTGCTGCAAACTTCATGTTTTCCTGACTCTTAAAATCTTTCTGCCCACCTCTTCTGAGATCTGTCCTGAGAGGTAGGTGTATCTGTTGGTGCTGGGCTCTTCACAATCTGTTCATCTCTGCTCTGTGTCTAGTTGTGGTTTTCCGTGATGGTTTCCGTTTGCTATAAAGACAGGCTCCTTTGATGAGGGATGGTAGCTACCCTTACCCAGGAATGGTAGCTCGTGCACAAGAACAAGATGTATTGCTTTTTATTTTATGGTATGAGTGTTTCCCCAGCCTTTATATTCGGGCAACGTGTGTGTGCAGTATCCTTGGAGGCTGGAGAGGACACTAGATGCCCTGGAAGTGGAGTTACAGATAGTTGTGAGCCACCATGTGTGTGTTGGGGAGAGACTAAGAGTAGCCTTGCATCCTGACTGCAGAGTCATCTGTCCAGACTCTCACTCGGAATTTTGAAGAGTAGAATGATAATGTTCCTCCTCCTGCCTTACTTATTCCTAAGCAGTATTAAACCTCCATGTCAGCCACAAACAGTACAAGACCAGTGCATTCTGGGAAGTAGCTGCAGAAGAAGAGTGTTTTCTCATTTTTCAAGTGTTGACAGCTAGAAGGGAGGGGTAAGTAACTTATGTTTAATGTCATGGAGTCAGGTCTGGTCTGACTTGAGTGGGATGTAAAATACCACAGAGCAGCAGATTACATGGTGGTTAGAGAGAAATGAGAACAAAACCAGACTGACCTCCCTCCACTCCAGTACCTTGTGTGCGTTCATCGACTGCCCGACCATATATCTACCACAGCAGACATTCATCTCCTACAGGGTGTGGCTATGTCACCCAGATTGGCCTGGAACTCACAGAGATCTACCTGCCTCTGCCTCCTGAGTGACTGGATTAAAGGCGTGTATATACTACCACACCCAGCTTCTCTCTCTCTTTTAATAAATATGAATTACTTCATTAATTTATTTATTTTGGTTTTTCAAGGCAGGGTTTCTCTGTATATCCCTGGCTGTCTTAGAACTCACTCTGTAGACCAGGCTGGCCTCAAACTCCTGCCTGCCTCTGCCTCCTGAGTGCTGGGATGAAAGGCACGCGCCATCACTGCCTAGAGAGTTATTTTATTTTGACATACATTTATTTATTTATTTATTTATTTATTTATTTATTTATTTATGTGTGTGTGTGTGAGAGAGAGAGAGAGAGAGAGAGAGAGAGAGAGAGAGAGAGAGAGAGAGAATGTGCCATAGTGTGTGTTTGGAGGTAAGAGGGCAACTGGCACGTGCTATCCTTTTCTGTAGGTGTCTGGAAATCAAATTCAGGTCACCAGGTAAGTGCCTTTACCTGCTGAGCTGTCTGTTCAGCTAGCCCAGCTAGCCATAGGTTCTCTGTATGTATTCACCAGTTAAAATGACTTGATAAATAGGACAGAAACCAGTCATGTCAAAAAGTATAACTTTGGCATTTTTGTCTGGGTGTCTTTTGCTGGCTCTTGTTGGGAGATATCGGACTTGCACTTGCAGACATCCAGAGAGACCACGAGTGTCAGTCACATGGAGGCAGCTGTCTCCCCAAAGGAGAAAATACCTACTCTCCTATCCAGAAAGCTGGGACCTGGAGGTGATTAACAGCCTGGTGAGGTGAGGTGATCTGTGTTGTCTGTTGGGCCAGGCCATATCAGGCCACAACCAGGACTGGAGGAGGCTAGGACTCTAAATGACCCTTACAACCAGGGGCTTCCCAAAGCTTCCACAGCCAGGACTAGGGATGGCTAATATCTCAAATGACTTATGCTATCTATCTGTATGACAGAAACCAGGCCAGGTCCTTCCCCAGGCCCTTAAGCCAGTATGGGCAGCCTATCTCTAGAACATCTTCTTGGATTGAATTTCTACAATTATGCTTTCTTGTGTATCTGGAATTGTTCTGGGATTGTATTACACCAAGAAACTTCTTTTTTTCTTCAAATTGAACTGTATTTTAAATATGCTGGCAACTAACTACCGGGCATCAGACGTCTGAGTCTGAGCTGGGTTGATGATGTCAATCTGAACTGGGTTCTTAAGTCTCACCTCTTCTTGGTTCGATTCTCTGCCTGGACACCTGCAGTGTCCCCTTCACCCCACCTGCCAGAAATGTTGTCCTTTGTCCTTGGACTCACCTGTGGAGAACCATAAGAATAATTGGATAAATTATAAGCCACGGTTTAAACAAAGGGTTTGTGAAGGTGATAAAGGAGAAGGTAAGGACTGAGATAGGCTCAGTGTAGCGTGCTTGTTTAGCGTTCACTGGACCCTAGCTTCATCCCCCGTATCCCCCCACCCCTCCCAAAGTGATTAAAAGGAAACCACTGTGGGTGGTGGGTGCCGCTCAGTGGTTAAGAGTACGTCCTGAGAAGTCTTTCAATGAGCGCACTGGAGTTCAGGGGCTAGTGCCCTCCTTAGATGGCTCATAAATGCTGGGTACTCTAGCACCAAAGGACTCAGCACCCCCTTTTGGCCTTCATGGGCACCTGCATACACGTGCACGTGGTATAAATAAAACTAAATCTTTGGAAATGTAAGTTCAAGGGGCTATCACTGTCTTCTGTGATATGCCACCGATCAGCTGCTTATGCTCTGATTAAAAAAAACAAAACACAGAAAACAAAAACAAAACACCTCTCACCTGTGCGTGTTCAAACGACCTTAGTTAAACTCATGACAAACATGACAGGGAAGTAAGGGGAGGCTTGTTGTGAGGAGGATGGTTTCTATGGGAGAGGAAACAGGATGAGACAGGGATACTGGGGAGGGGGGAACAACTGAAATCCATGGTACATGTGCATGAAACTGTCAAAGAATTAAAAAAAAATCAATCTCTGTGTCTGTCTTTCCCTTGGTCATCCTTCTGGGCTGGAGGGTCTGAGTAATCTCCATGTCTTTTTTCATTTCTTTTAATTTGTTGCAGAGAGAAGTGGGTGTGTGTGAGCTGCTCTGTCACTTGTTTGCTTGGGTTCAGCTTTGTTTCTTCATTCTTCCATAGTCTAGGGGATGGTGCCGCCGGCCATGGGCTGGGTCTTCCCACATCAATCAACTTAAGACAGTTCCCCAAAGACATGCTTGCAGGCCAACCTACTGTAGACAACCCCTCACTGAGTCTCTCAGGAAATCCTAGCTTGTAGTAAGTTGACAATTAAAGCTGACTACCACACTTGGGAGGGTGTGTTTATTCACAGAGATGTTTATTAAATGCCCGCAATGCTGCTCTGATGACTGAACTGGCTCCATATTCTGGCGCTTTGAATGTTTGCTTTCTGTTTTCTGGCCCAAAGGTTACTGGTAGTGTTTGGTTCTTCTTTTTCTTTGCCTGAAACAACTTTGTCACCATTGAAATTTAACATACTCTGCTAGAAGCCTTTTGAGATTGCCTCCTCATTTTGGGTGTCCTGAGACTTGACTACAAAGCTCCCAGAGGTAAGTGTCTCCCCAGAGGTCTTTTCTTTCCCCTTGGGCATGGAATGGGGCACTCCAGTTGGATACTGTGTCTTGGAATGAGCCCAGTCCTTCCACTGTGGATCCCCCAGAATATTTCTGCCAAATCAACAGCAAAACTGAGAAGGACCAACACAGGCAGAAGTGCATTCAGGGAACTGAGAATCTGAAAGTGCTGACCTTCTAATCTGTGGCCTCGGAGACCTCTGTGGGTCCGGATGGCTGGTCAGCGGCCTTTGTTCCGTTGCAGTTCATTCATGTGCCTGGTCCGCATTTCACCCCTGTTTTCAGGTCTCCAGTGAAACGCCTCCCCCACTCACCTCACCGTAGGCCATCATTGTAACCAGGGTACCTCCATAAGAGCTGGAAGTATTTCAGGAGCTCCAACTCCTGTCTGGTAACCGGGCCCATCACCACAGAGCAATCAGCTCTCCCTTTAGCTTAGCTATGGCCTGCTCTGTCTGCTTTGCCTTAGGTCCATCCCCATCTCCTTAAGGACATGGATCCTGAGTCATACCTAATTCGTCTCCTCCTCTGCTCACATCTGCAAACAAACATGCTCCTAACAGACCAGCCAGGCTGTGTGTGGTGGTGCACATCTGTAATACCAGCTCTTTGAAAGGCTGATGCTACAGGGTATGTGTTCAAGGATGTTCTACTGCTTTGGACACCTCTGAGGAAACCCTTAGCAACCAGGATGACTGCCATTTTCTTCTCCAGGACTCTGTTTCTCCTGATGGCTCCCCGTCGGCTACTCTCAACATAGCGAGGGTAATCCTTCCACAAGCCCGTTCTCCACATTCTTCTTCCTCAAAGCACTTCAGTGGCCTCCTGCCCCACTTAGAAGGAAAGCCAATGTGGTCAAACTATAGGAGCTACAGGCTCGCAGGCAAAAGTAAGGGGTTCAGTTTGAATAGACTCAACATTGAGATATCCATGAATGTTCAACTGGCAGTGTCCAGAACCCAAAGAAGAGTCACAAACATGTTGTAGAGGTTGGGGTGGGGAGGCCATATTGTGTTTGTAAAACAAGAGCGGGTACCCACAGAGAGAATTACAGGAAGTAGACGTGGGAGTGTGGCCTCATTGCTAGGGTGCTTGCCAAGCATTCAGAAAGCCACGAACTCAATCCCCAGCACCACAGACACCCTGGATGGAGGCTCATGTCTAGAATCCCAGCATTACACATTTGGTTTGTATTGGTTGCATTGGGTCATTTTTGTGTATGTTAGTTGTACTTATATTGGTTGTAGGCTGGACAAGGACATACGTCAAGCATGCAAGGACAGCCCATGCTTCATGTTGGCCTCAAATATGGGAAAGCCAGGAACTGAGTACACTCGCTAACCTTTCCAGAACCTTTCAAGTAATTGTTCAGTTTCTGTGGGACACAGAACCCAGACTCCTCCTTAATTAACAAGATTCTCTGTCCATCGCCGTCAGTCGTGGTGGCTTTGCAAGGTCCAGACAGTGATAGGCATCATCTGCTTGTCTCAGACTACAGACTGGATCATCCTGGGTCTGGATGCTAGTTCTGGTCATATTACTTCTAGCCCAGAAAGGGACTAAAAGGTACAAAACCTTTCTGGAGGGGACAGTAGGGGAAGTCAGAGAGAGTGGTACAGTTTCTTAATTTTTTAAAATTGTTTTATAATTTTATGCATGCAATGCTTTTACCTGCATATGTGTATTGCAATATGTTCATGCCTGGTGCCTATGGAGGTTAGACAGGAAGTGGCTGCCCTGGAACTGAACTTACAGACAGTTGTGAACTGTCGTGTGCATGCTGGGAATTGGACTCGGGTCTTCTGTAGGAGCAGGGGGTGCTCCTAACCACTGAACCATTTCTTCAGCCTGTGGCACAGTTTCTTGATTAAGGTGTCTGTCACATGGAGGATGCTGAGCACATCTTCTGCCTTTAAGGAGTAAGTTCTCCTTTCCATCATGTGGGGTCCAGGGACTGAACTCAGGTCGGCGGGCTTGGAGGCAGGCTCCTGAGCCTGCTAAGCCGTGGATGGACCCAAGAGCAGTCTTTAATGGATTGAAGAACTGGGAATGTTTGGCAAGGGTTTTGTGAATGTTTGGTTCATGGGTTGGTTTGTGGGAAATATTGATCCAACTCACCACATTTCCTTCCTTCCTTCCTTCCTTCCTTCCTTCCTTCCTTCCTTCCTCCCTCCCTCCCTCCCTCCCTCCCTCCCTTCCTTCCTTCCTTCCT
>NW_021604620.1:3406132-3412281 GCF_004785775.1 Grammomys surdaster | reverse complement strand
TCCCTCCCTCCCTTCCTTCCTTCCTTCCTTCCTCCCTTCCTTTCTTTTCCTTCTTCTTCTCTTTCTTCTTTTCTCCTTTCTCCCCATCTCTTCTTTTTTTTATTTAGGGTCTTACTGTATGGCTTATGTTGGCCTGGAACCTATTCTGCAGCCCACATAGATGTACAATGCTATACTTGGTTCATTCTCTTCCTTCTCTCTTTCTTTTCTTCCTTCCTTTGGTTTTGTTTGAAAGAAGAGTTCTATCTGCATCATTGCTTCTGCTCAGCATATTCCCAGTGAAGAACACACTTGGGTGAGCACAACCCAACTGCAATGAGGTACCACATCCAGCCACTGGGTCTCAGCCTTGAAGCAGAGACCCAGAAAGCCTGCCTGACATCAGCAGTCCACAGATAAGAGGCATGGAAATGAGGGATGGATGCTTTTTGCATAAGAAAAAATTATTTTTTAATTTTTATTTTTTTGAGTCAGGATTTTACTATGAAGCCCAGGCTGGCCTGGAACTCACATTCTTCTCCTGCCTCTGTCTCCCAATTGCTGGAGGTATAGGCATATACCTCCACATCCAAGCAGGACTTGATTTCCTCCATGTATAAACAGAGGCCCAGAGAGGCCAAAGGACTCTTGTCTATCTGCAGGTCTTGTGAGTGGCAGGGCTGGGGTTAGACCCTGGGTTGTCAGTAGGATGAGCCAATAAAGACAGTAAAGATAACCACCTTCAGGAGACTCTTGGGTCACACAGGTGTCCTCAGCCATTCCGTGGTTCACTTTTGGCTCAGCCAAGAGAAAACTCAAGGTTCCTTCTCACCAGGAGGGAGGTCATTATAACTTGTCAGTGCTGGAGAGGAGGTCCCTCTGAGGAGTTTTCCCATATGGCTGCCTTGGGGAGAAGCAAGGTCCTGGTGAAAGCTGGATTCCTGCTTTCCCAGCAGCCCAGAGAGTCTGGAGTCACCCTGTGTACAAAGCTCAGGCTCCCTCGGTTGTGTGCGGGCCGTCTCAGCTGCTTATCTTCAGCTGAAGGTTGCAGCACTGCTGAGTCTTGGCAATAGATACTTCCCAATTTCCCTCACAGAAATAGGTCAGTCTGTCTGGCTAGTTCTTTACTTGCAGACACAGGAGATGTGGGGTTCCTATTTTTCTAGCTCCCAGGCTTCTGTCTGCTTCCTTCGTGGAGAACTGCTTGCTAAGAATTTTACCCCAAGGGGAGCTTAAGAAACAGCAAGAGCTTAAAAATAAACCTCTAAGATGGCCAGCAGCAACACTGGGTATGAGTGTATCTCGTGTGTCTTCAATCAACCCAGCACTTGAGAGGCAGAGGTGAGAGGGTCAGGGACGGAGAGTGACTTAGTAAGGTTACTACTGCTGTGACGAAACACCATGACCAACAGCAACACGGGAAGGAAAGGGGTTATTTCATTCATAGTTCCATAGAGCAGTTCATCATCAAAAGCAGTGAGGGCAGGAACTCAAGCAAGGCAGGAGCCTGAAGTCAGGAGCTCATGTAGACACCATGGGGAGGTGCTTCTTACTGGCTTGTTCCCCATGGCTTGCTCAGCCTGCTTTCTTATAGAGCCCAGGACCCCCAGCTCTATCCCCAGCGATAGCCCCACCAAAAATAGCTGGACTCTCCCCCATAGATCATTAATTAAGAAAGTGCTTACAGGCTTGCCCACAGCCTAGTCTTATATTCATTGTCTCAGTTGAGGCTCCCTCCTCTCAGATGACTCTAGCTTGTGTCAAGCTGACACAGATCTAGCCATGGCAGAGAGGTTCAGGACAGCTTGACCTACATAAAAAGACAATGTTTCTCCCCTGCTCAGAGAGGGAGGGAAGGAGGGAAAGCACAGGAGACAGAGACAGGGGAATTGAAAGACAGAGAGAGGAGACAGGGAAGTAGATAGAGAGAGACACAGAGAACGCTCACCCACACAGAGATAAAGAACAAAAGAAATCTTGTCTTTTTGGCATTGTTTTCAGACAGGCTCATTATGTAGGTCCGGCTGCCCTGAAAGTTGATATGTGGACTAGGCTGGACTTGAACTCATAGAGATTCACCTGCCTCTGCCTCCCATGTGCTGGGATTAAATGTGTATGCCACTGTGCCTGGCCTACAAAATAAAATCTTAAAAACAAAACAGTTTTAACCGCTTGTCGGATCATCCAAACAGCTCAGAGCTGTAATCTGGTCACTGTCCTCTGACATTCAGACCTTGTTGGCTCTTGGCACGATGGGCGACCTCCTGTTAGAACTTGGATATGGGGATCTTTGGTGTGAGCCTCTGATCTTACCTGGACCTTCTATTTCGGCTGTCATCTGTTGACAGCAGCCCAGAAGGGAGGTCTGCTGCTCGCTACTACTGTGGGTGAGGGCAGAAGTCCAGGTTCCCTCTTGGACATGGCAATCCCTGGGGCCAGAAGCTTCTTTTATTTACTATTGTGTGAATGTGGGGCTGTGGCTCCCATTAGGTCTGCCATGGCTCCTCCTTGGCCGGCAGTAGTGGAAAACACTTCTGATGGTTCTAAGAGCTTTCTCTCTGGCTACTGTGTCCCTTTTCTGGTCTTATGGTTAGAGGAAATAGCCATTTCAGTCTGTCCCCTTTTCTTTCCTTCTTTCCTCTCTGTCTAGATCAGAACAGTGACCCATGGCAGGTGGGTGGTAGACCTATGAAAAGCAATGGGCAAACCAACCAACCAAACAACCAAACAACCAACCAAACAACTAACTTAACAACCAACCAACCAACCAAACAAACAAACAAAGAACCAAACAACCAACCAAACAACTTAACAACCAACCAACTAACCAAACAAAAACAATGGAAAAAGGCTGGGCTTGGTCACACTTTTAATTCCAGGACATGGGAAGCAAGGGCAGACAGATCTTTGTGAGTTTGAGACCAGCCTGGTCTACCCAGCAGGTTCCAGGATAGACACTATCTCAAAAACAAACAAACAAATCAGTGGAAAAACTAGTCTTTAGAAGGTATTAAGGAACAGTGTTGTAAGCCTGATGGGTAGGCCTTTGCCTTGAAAATAGGGTTTGCACTTCTCTGAAAGAGGGCTAAGGCCGAGAGTGGTTCTATTTCCTGAGAAAGGGTACAAGTCTAAGTACATCTGAACAGCTGTGGGTGTGACGTGCTGCCAAGAGGTGAGAGGAACACACCCTGGGCTGGTGGGGCGGTGTGGGATGCTTCAGGGTACCCACTCATCCTTCAGTAGTGGTGAGCTCTAGGGTGATTTGAAGTCTCCTATGTGTAAGGTTTATCTGCTGCTCTGGTGATGTGCAGAGTCAGTCTTCCCAGCTGAAGTCTCATGATTCAGGAAAAACAAAGTATAAACAATGACTGACTACCTAGGGTAGACCTAAGGCACTGAAGGCATCTCAGCTCTCCTAGGGCTCTGGGGAGATGGCTTAGTCAGTAAAGTACTTGCCTTGGAAGTGTGATGACATGAGCGTGATAGCCAGTACCCACATAAAAAGAGCCAGACAGGGCTGGAGAGATGGCTCAGTGGTTAAGAGCACTGGCTGCTCTGCCAGAGGTCCTGAGTTCAATTCCCAGCAACCACATGGTAGCACACTACCATCTGTAATGGGATCCGATGCCTTCTTCTGGTGTGTCTGAAGATAGTTACAGGGTACTCACATACATAAATTAAAAATAAAAATTACAGTGGAAAGCAGCTGAAGAAGATACAACTTTTGATATGCACACATGTGAATGTGCACTTATACATGTATTCCCATTTATACACACACACACACATATATATATATACATATCTACACACACACACACACACATATATATATATATACATACATATTTACACACACACACACACACACACACACACGTTGGAGTGGGTGGCTTAGCTCGGCAGTTAAGAGCACTTGCTGCTCATACAGAGTTTGATTCCCAGCACCCATATGGGCACCCTTCACAGCTGTTGTAATTCCAGCTCCAGGTGATCTGGTGCCCTCTTCTGGCCTCTGAAGGCATCTGCACTCACGTGTGCACACACACTCACTCACTCACATGGGCACCTACGCACTTGTACACATAAAATAATAAAAATAAATCTTTGTTTTGAGCATGAGCCAGGAAGACAAAGGCCTCTGTGGGCGCACTGTGTGGTTAAACAATTTGCTAATAACCACCCTTTTAGGAAGGACTACAGGGGCCAATCTAGTCTCTGAAGAAGCTATCCGAGAGCAAGGTTACATTCCCCAGGCTTCACTGATCAATGCTTCAAACCACAATGATGGAAACCCAAGTAAAACCACAGTAAATAAGGAGGGATGGTTACTGGCTTACACAATGGAAAGGTAGGAGCTTGGGTGTGATGGGACCCAGGTCTGTAAGCTGCACCCTGGGCTCCCTGAGCTACATCATCTTTGGGTTCTGCTTTTCTCTGCACCCCTTTATTTTCCAGAGCATTCTTCCTTGACTACAGTCAGACAATGATGAGCACTGCCCTTTCATCTGAGGAACTCCAGCAGGGGGCTTGATGTCAATACTAGTGGACAAAGACCGTGAACTCCTGGCCTAACCTCCATCTCCAAAGTGTTTGCATCATAGGCATGCATGCAGTGCCTGGTTTAGGAGGTGCTGGGGAGGGAACCCCGGCCTTCGTGTATTCTGGGAAGTTCTCTGACACTCGAGCTATGACCCCAGCTGTCTTCTATGACTTTACAGTCTGGTTTTCTTTCTGGGGAACAGACTTTTACCACCCTTCACCTAAGCTAATTTGTCTTCACTTTGTGTGTGTGTGTGTGTGTGTGTGTGCAGATACGTGTGACATACTTACACACACATGTACAGTTTTCAGACAGGACCTCTTACTGAACCCGGAGCTCGAGTCAGTTAGACTGGCTTGCCAGTGAGTTTCAGGTATCAGCCTGCCTCTGTTTTCCAAGCACTGAGATTTCGAGTGTATGGTGCCATGCAGGGCTTTTATGTGGGTGATGGAGATATGGACTCAGGTCTTCATGTTTGAGCAGTAATGCACACTTGTATGCAATAATGCATACTTGTGTGCAGTAATGCATGCTTGTGTACCCACTAAGCCATCTCTTCAAGCCTGCAGCACAGGCTTTGTCACCCTTGTTTATGTGATACTGGGGTTTGAACTTGGGGTCTGAGAATGCTAGACAAGCACTCTACCAACCGAGCTACGGTCCCAGCTCCAAGGACAACTTCTGAAGAAAACCTCCCAAACCCACAATCTTGAGATCTTTTATAAGAAGTGAAACAAATGATCTCAAACTGAGGTGTGAGCAGAGGGTGGGCCCGCTAGTGAGTTCTGGAGAGCTGCCCTTTTCTTTGAGGCTGGGTGTCTGGAACCCTCCTGTGTCTCTGATGCTCTCTCTCCTCCCCACAGCGTCTTAGCCTCCTCCATCAATAAGAAGGGGACACCCAGAGCAGACACCAGGGGAGCCCAGCAATGACTCTCCCTGCTAGATGGCTAGAAGGCTGGGGAAAACAGCTTCAGACACTGTCAGGGAATGAATGTGCTTAACTTTGTCAATTTGGACTTATTCTGCAGGACTCTAATAGCCTGTCACACCACGCCACCACAGAAGTGTGACCCTATCTTGGAAAGACTGACTGATTCCTTAAAAACTGTAGGGCACTGCTTAGAAAGGTCATACTGCTACAAAGGCCGTAGAAGGTAATGGAAGGCTGTGGATGACCTGGCTGAGGTTATTTTATCACAGGGTCTGCGCGACAGACACTCATGGCGCTCTCTCTCTCTCTCTCTCTCTCTCTCTCTCTCTCTCTCTCTTTCTCTCTCTCTCTTGAGATAGGATATCACTATGTAACCTTGGTGGTCTGTAGTCTGGAACTGGCTATATAGACCAGACAGGCCTCAAATACACAGAGATCAATCCACCCCCCCTCCTCCCAAGCTGTGATTAAACGCATGGGCCACTACGCGTGGCTGTTATTTTATATGTGTGTGTGTGTGCACATGTGCATGTGTGTATAGGTGTGTGTGTATATGTAGTGGTCTGTTTGTAGGAGATCTATGTGTACATAGGGGGCCTATAGGTGTATAAGAGCCCATGTATGACTTATGTGTAGGAGTCTGTGTGTGTGTGTGCCCATTACTGTGTGTATGTGTGCCCATTACTGTGTGTATGT
>NW_021604620.1:3402532-3406122 GCF_004785775.1 Grammomys surdaster | reverse complement strand
GTGTATGTGTGCCCATTACTGTGTGTATGTGTGCCCATTACTGTGTGGAGGGCAGAGGTTGATGTTGAGAATCTTCCTTCCTCTATGACCCATTTTTAAAAATTATTTTTGTGTGTAAGGCTGTTTTGCCTGCACATAGGTCTATGTACCACATGCATACAGTGCCCACAGCGGCCAGAAGCGTGTGTCCGATTCCTCTGGACTGAGTTACTGAGCGTAGTTAGCTGCTCTGTGTGCCGGAATCAAACCTAGCTCCTCTAACTGCTGAACCATCTCTCCAGACCCCACCATGGATCTTCACTTTATTTTTTGAGACAAGGTCTCTCACTGAACCCAGAGCTCACCAGTTTGGCTAGCCTGGTTAGCTACCAAGCCCCCATCTGTCCATCTGTCTCTGCCTCTTCATCTCTGGGGTCACAGATTCTTGCCACCACATCCAGCTTTTACGTGAATGCTGGAGAGCTGAACTTCTGTCATTGTCATTGGTACACAGCAGCCCTTGACCCACGGAATCATCTCCTCAGCCCTGGTCACTCTGTTCTTTGGCTCAGTCTGTGAGGTACTGACTGCAGAGCCATCCTCCTGGGTGTACGTTCCTAGCCTGCACCACCCTGGGCACAGTCCCTTCAGTTAGAAACAACGAGGGTCTGGGGGATTAGCTGTCCCCTAAGAGCAAGGGCTCTTTGTCATCCCATCATGCACTGGGCCAGCCCCTCCGTTAGCCTCTCTTTGGTCATTTCATGGGTGACTCAGAGCTTCTTCATCAGTCTATTTTTAGAAAGATACAGATGGGATTTGGCGTGCAGCTGTGAGGGTAAAAACAGGACTTAATGTCGGGAGTGACGGAGAGTTTTGCAACACAAACCCCAAAGAAGAAGTGTGAACCTCCTCAGCTTCCTCCTGGGAGGACCAGTGTCACTGCACAGCACTGGGGGCCAGGAGGTGGTGGGGATTAAAATGGGCTCTATTGCACCATGGCGGAATGAGAGTAGCGGTGGCCTCACTCAGTGTTTTTCCCTTCTGGATGGAAGGGTGATGGGTGAAGTCTGGTGCTGGGTGGGTGAAGTCACCTACCCTCCTGTGCAAACAGGGCTGCTCACCTTCTGGTCTTCCAAGCACACAGAGCCTGGGTTTTGGAGGAAACTCCTGCACGGACCACACTGCTGAAGGTCCATGGTGGAAATGTGGGAAGCATGCGAGCCAGAACATAGGGCTGTCCAAGTCAGGCACCATCCCTCTCCCATCCCCCATCATTCTACACAGCCTTTCCCCTCCCCCTCCTCAGCCTGTTGCGGGAGGGAGACATGGCTTTAGGACAGGTGTGGGAAAGGACTAACAGAGAAAGAGAAAGGGGCCCAGGGAGAGAGTGCTTGTAAGTAGTCCCGGTCTGAAGGCTCCTGCTTCTCCCAGCTGCCCAACTTCCTAAGAGACTCACAAGTTCAGCCCCTTGTGTGGTGTGCTGGATAGATTCGGGAGTGAAAGAGGGCTATCAGGGAAGCACGGAAACAGCAGGTGCAAACTCAGGGAAGCATGGAAAACAGCAGGTGCATACGTGAGGCCCCTTCAGTCCTGCTTTCCCCACCTACTTTGTGCAGCCAATCCTCCGGGTTACCCTCTCCCTGTTCTTCACTCACAAGTGGTCCTTCCCAACCCTCACACCACAAAGCTCTGTTTCCAGCAGCCCCGTTGCCAGCCTCAGACTCTCAACACCCCCTGACAACCTCCTGAAAGGTAGACTTTCCTGGGCTGGAAATGGCCTAACCTTTAACGGTTAGGCTCACAACCAAAATTATAAGGCAGGTTTTTCTGCCCCGGCTTCTCCTGTCCTCTCCTCTGGCCTTCTCAGGTCTAAGGGAGGCAATGATGGCCTCCCTTTTCTCTTTGTCCTTTTTTTCGAAGGGCCTGTTGCTCCACGTATGACGCATGGACACTCTTTGCTCTGGGTGTTGCTCAGTCAGGAGAAGAGGAGTGCCTAGGTGTGTGCTTGTGTGCACCATGTACATCACACACACACACACACACACACACAGTACAAACTTGCACCATCACATTCAGCTTTCCTTTTCTAAGTCTTCCACATTATCTGTTTATTTATGGTACACACACACACACACACACACACACACACACACACACACATGTAAAGTCAGAAGACAACCTGTGGGAGAGAGTCAGTTCTTTCCCTGTCCCATATGGGTATCAGGGATCGAACTCAGGTCATCAGGCTTGGCAGCAAGCACCTTGTCTTGCTGAGCCCTCTCGCCTGCCCTGCACCCAGCTGTTTTACACAGGATTTGAGAACTGAACTCAGGAGGCCCTCTTGCTTTACTAGCAAGCACCTAACCATCTGAGATGTGGAGACATGATGCCTCACAGACTCTAGAAAACAACTGGGGCCTCGTTGGACTTCCGAGGCTTCTATGAAGGGAAATTGCTATTTCTAAACATACTGACTGAGACCACCTTCTGTACCCCAATATTGGGCTCACCCCAAATGAGGCTGTCTATCCAGCCAGTTATGCAAACAACAGCTTCCAGTCACGTTGTAGCTGTGGTGGTCCCCATCGGGTGCAGTGGGAAGGAAAACTAGGTTTTGAGTCAGGAAAGACTCCCCTGGCATTTTTGACCGCAGGAGTTGGGTCTCATCTAGGGCTTGGTGTTTCCATAATGGGCCTCTCAATCAAGCTACTATGCACGTGTCCATGTGTAGTTGTCATTTATGGGGCCAGAAGTAGACTCTTTCCCTAGATACACAAGGACAAAGCTTCAGAGACCCGTGGATGGAAAGTTAGGAAACTCTGTATAGACCCCAGCTGCAATGCACAGTATGAACCAAAAGTTCCTTCCAGGAATGGAAAGTACACATGGTCCATCTTTCTTAGTGGCAAGGTCCTCAGAGGCTGGGGAAGGAGTCAATCTGTAAGCGTCCCTGAGTGAGGTTGGACTAAGGCAGAAGTGGGTGGAATTGGCCTGAGGCAGCATCTGACCATAGCTCAGCCTGACATCTACCATATCTATGTGATGTCTGAGCCCTTCCCAAGACTGCTGACTGCACTTGTCTCTGGGCATCCTGTGTCTCTCTGATGACTCTCTCTGTGCGTACTGACTTCACAGAAGGTTGCAGCCCAGCTGACACTTGTGGGCAAGACTTACCTGTGGTCTAGGTCACGTGCCTCAGCCTCTCTGTGCCTGTTCACCGGCAGACCTTCTCCAGTTTCTTTCTGTTACCCACCTGTGGTCTCCCCACCTAGAGGCTGGATGATGTGTACTCTGATCAAGATGAAGGGGGCAGCAGGGCAGACAGGGAGCTAGGTTGTGTCTTCTCCTAGTGTGCTCTAAGTTCTGGCTGGCTGGCTACCTTTTCCTTAGCTACACAGTGTGCATTTGGGGGCTGCAGAGGTAAGCTGGTTGGTAGAGTGCCCACTGTGCAATTTCAAGGACCTGAGTTTGACCTCAAGTGTAAAAGGCTGGCGTGCACACTTGGTCCCCATACAGTCAGAGACAAGCAGATCCCTTGGGCTCCTTGCCAGTCAGCCTAGCCTAACTGGTGAAACTCAGACCCCAGAGAGAGTGGGAGGGAGAAGCAGAGG
>NW_021604620.1:3336495-3397532 GCF_004785775.1 Grammomys surdaster | reverse complement strand
TCCCCAGCAAAGGCGTAGATAAAGGGGTTGAGGCAACAGTGGCTGAACGCCACTGTCTCCGTCACACTGAGGGCCATCCTCAGGTCCCTCCTCATGTCACAACTAGGGAAGAAGTTGTAGAATTTGAGAGTCTCCAGGAAAATCATGATGTTGTACGGTGTCCAGAAGAGAAAGAAGGCAACAACCACCAGGAGGATGAGCCTGACAGCTCTGGCCTTCTTGCGATTCTTGCAGGAAAACAGCGTCCGGATGATGCGGAAGTAGCAAAAGCTCATGATAAGCAGGGGCAGGGCGAAGCCCAGGATGTTGACTTCCGAGTTGCGGAGCACAGGCCAGATTTCCTGCAGGACCTCGGGGTAGTCACCCAGACATTCATTGTCCTTTCTCTTTGTAAACATGAACTGGGGTGATGCCACTAAGATGGCAGCCGCCCAGACCCCCAGACTGATGGTGACACCGTGCTGCACTGTCCGGTTGTTCATGGAGTTGGCGGCCAGGACGATGGCGAGGTACCGGTCAATGCTGATGACAGTGATGAAGAATATGCCCCCAAAGAAGCCAATGAAGAAGAAGGCAGTCATGAGCTTGCACATGGCGTTGTGGAGGCCCTCATGGCTGATGAGGTAGTGAGTCCAGAAGGGCAAGGTGGCCACAAAGAGCAGGTCGCTCAAGGCCAGGTTCAGGAGGTAGATGTCGGTGATGCTCTTGGGCTTCCGGCTGTTGGTGAGGGCAAGGACCACCAACAGATTTCCCACCAGACCGAACGTGAAGACGAGGGAGTAGAAGACGGATAGGAAGACGGTCCCAAAGGCCACAATGTCACCCAAATAACAGGCCTCAGCGGAATCATCATACTCAAAATTCTCTAGATCCAATTCGGGGAGGGAGGTGGGCATGGTGAGGTCCTGGAGCAGAAGGAGAAACGTGACCACATGAGCCATAGAGGAGTACGGTTCTCTCTGGCTGTATGCAGCAAGCAGGAGAAAACACTGAACAGGTGAACAATCTGAACCAGACTCCATCTTCACTCATCCTATCTTTTAAAACATTTCTTTTGGGGCTGGAGATGGGATCAGATGCCCTCTTCCAGTGTATCTGAAGACAGCTACAGTGTACTCATATATATAAAATAAAAAAAAATCTTTTACAAAAGTTTCTTTTTTTTTATTCTTATTTTTGCAACAGGGTCTCACTATGCAACTCTGACTTGCTTAAAACTAGATATGTAGACCCTATTGGCCTGCAACTCACAGAGATCTCCTCTGTCTCTGTCTCCTGAATGCTGGGATCAAAGATGTCAGTCCACACCACGCTGGTTCCTTTTTTTTAAAAAAATACGATTTTATTTAAAATTATATGCATGTGGGTTTATGTATGGGAAGGCATAGAGAGTGCAGGTGTTTGTTGAGTTCTGACGGGGACAATGGATCCCTGGAGTTGGACTTACAGGTAGTTGCAGGTCACCCTGACATGGGAGTCACCCTGACTGAGTCCTCTTCAAGACTAGTACTTGTATCTCTCCAGCTCTTTGATGGAATTTAGAATCACCATGGAAATGCATACTTCAGCACATCTGTGAGGGGTTTCATTGATTTATAATTTTTATAAAGATTTATTTATTAATATGTGCGCATGTCTTGCAGGCACCAAGTGTGTGCCTGGTGCCCAGACCAGGAGAGGGTGTCAGAACCCCTGAAACAGATGATTGGGAGCCACCACGTAGGTGCTGGGAATTGAACCTAAGTCCTCTGGAAGAGCAGCAAATGCTCTAAACCCTGGAGCCACGGCTCCAGTCCCGTGTGAGGGATTTTAAATATCAAGTTAACAAGGTAGAGAGACCCACTGTAGCCAGGGGCCTGGAGGTGCGCGCCTTTAATCCCAGCACTTGGGAGGCAGAGGCAGACAGATTTCTGAGTCCGAGGCCAGTCTGGTCTACAAAGTGAGTTCCAGGACAGCCAGGGCTAGACAGTAAAATCTTGTCTTGGTAAAACAAAAACAAAGACAAAACAAAAACAAAAAAACACAAAACACTCTAAATGTGGCTGGAGCCATTGCATAGGTTAGGGTCCTAAACCTCCTAGAAAAGGAGACACTGAGCTTTTCACCACTTACAGGCACGTGGTGACCCACTGCCTCACACGCCTGCCAGGACTTCACACCACTTCACACCAGCTACCAGAATGATCCCACCAGCCGGTAAGCCACCACCTTTCAGGGAGGAAGGACACACCAGCTTCGAGGCAGCTTACTGACCAGCTTGAGTATTACTAAGTAAGATGACAGCAGAGCTTCTCAGAGGAAAAGGCCCTGCGGCCTGAAGCAAAGACTGCCTGCAGTTGTCCTGCAGCCTGGACTCCAACACCACCTGAGGTGGTCCAGAGCAGACGGCCTCAGCCCCGTCTAGTATAGAAGCTGTAACCTCTTCCTCCCTTAATTGCTTCTTGTCTGGTATTTGGTCACTGGTATGAGGAAAATAACCAACGTAGTCCCACACTCTTGTCTCATGGTATCCGGGATTGTGTCAGGGTTCATTCTGTGTGGAAAACGCCTCAATCCCAGTAGCACTGGGTTGGCCATCTTGCAGCTCTAGGTGAAGAGGAAGCGTTGTAACGTGGGCTCTGTATCCACAGAAGCGCCAGCTGACCCCAGGCGGAGGATGGACTCAGTCAGCCTGCTGCCCTTGGTTTGAGTGGCTCATCTATTGGGATATTCTTAGCCTTAGCCTATCACTCATTCTTTCTCCTGTTTTCTTAGGGGCAAGAATTCTAAAAAAAAGGCCGTTTCTCCATGAGTTGGATAATAACACCTGTCCCCTTCCCCTCACTTCCCAGACAGGATGTGCTGATTGGTCACTGTACAGCTCCTCTGGGCCTCCTCCTCTGCCTCTTGTAACCATAGACAGACCCTTCAGAAGTCTGAAGTTATCTCAGAGTGCACTTCCTGGCTGCCATTACCTCCTTCCCCATTGAAATGGAAAGCAAAGCTCATGGTTTTTAACAGAGGGAGTTTCCACACCCAGTGCATCCTGCTCACAGTGGTCTCACCGCAGCCCGCCCACCCAGCCATGGCGTCTTCCTGCATTGCTTGTCTGTAAATTGGCATGCCAGCCAGCCAGCCTCTCCCCTTGTGGACTGGGCTGAGGCTGTCTGTTCTGGATCACCTCAGGCTGTGATGGAGTTCAGGGTGCAGGGATTGCATAGGTAGTCTTTGCTTCAGGCCTCAGGGCCTTTTTCTCTGAGGAGGGCCTTTGTTGTGATCTTACTCAGCCAACATTCAAGCTGGTCAGTACCAGACTGCTGGCTCACAGCACGCTCTGAACCCAACAGATGTCACTTCAGGGCTGAGGATGTAGCCGTGGTGTGACCATTTGCTTAGGGAGCACAAAGCCTAGGGGTTGGACCTCAGCGTCACATAAACTAGGCATGTTAGTATACATGTGTAATCCCAGCACTCAGGAGATGGAGGCAGGAGAATCAGAGTTCAAGGCCACCTCAACTTTGGCTGCACAGCAAGCTTTAGCACGTTTCAGTTCAATTTGGGATATTTGAGACTTTGCTTCACAAATAAATAAGTAAATAAATAAATATCCCCTAAAATGTGATATTTCATATATCTATAGTTGACAGATGAGCAAGCAGGAGTTGTTGCTTAGCCTAAGAGGTTTGTTATGCAGAGAGGATTCTCATCCCGGGTATGGGAAGACATGTCATGCAGAGATATGACCCGTGGAGGTCATAAGTGAGGGACCCCAGGACAGCCGCTCTCTTCCTCCTCCTCCCAGTGTGAAAAGTGGCCTCAAAGAAAAAACAAAACAAAAAAAAACAAACAAACAAAACAAAACAAAACAAAAAAAAAACAACAAAAAAAACCTCTTTGCCCTGGGATCTGTCTTCCAGTCCAGCAGCTTCTGTGGACTCAGAGGATGGATCCCCCTAGCAAGAGATGAGCTAGGAGCCTTTGGGCTTGCTGGGTCCCTCTACAAGTCTGGAGTTCAGTTTCCTGATTGACCATAAGCTATTCTAAGGAGAGAGCTTGTTCCAGTGTGTTGCAGCAGGCCCCTGCAGAGACCTTTTGACAGTTAGCCAGCCTGGGGAACTCTCGTTTTACTGGACTCCGAGCATTGTGGAAATTTGGCATGGTAAAAATGATATTTTTTTTCCACTGACGTAAGAAATGTACCTTTCTCTGCTTATTTTAAAAGTGGAGGAGGGTGCCGGGCGGTGGTGGCAGACGCCTTTAATCCCAGCACTTGGGAGGCAGAGGCAGGCGGATTTCTGAGTTCGAGGCCAGCCTGGTCTACAGAGTGAGTTCCAGGACAGCCAGGGCTGCACAGAGAAACCCTGTCTCGAAAAACCAAAAAAAAAAAAAAAATGTGGAGGAGGGTATGATGATGCCCTTTATTGAGCTCTGATCAGTCCTGACAGACCTAACTACAGTGACTCTGAATGACAGAACACTAGTCTCTGGCTTTTAGACAAAACCATGAGGACCATGTGAGGTCCCATGGACATAGAACGCTTCCATTTGTGAGAAGGTTGGAAAAGGTCATGTGTGTGTGTGTGTGTGGTGTGTGGTGTGTGTGGTGTGTGTGGTGTGTGTGGTGTGTGTGTATGTGTGGTGTGTGTGTGTGGTGTGTGTGGTATGTGTGTGTGTGTGTATATGTGGTGTGTGATGTGTGTGTGTGTGAATTTGAATCCCTGAGAACAACAGTGCTGGAGGGTCATTCTGGGGATCAAAGGACCAGATAAAGGAGATTTGGTTTTTACTATATTTGCTTGGATTCTTTTCTTAGTCAAGTAAGGATTTTCCATTTAAAACATGTTTTAATTGATGGATTTTCAATTTTAGCACATATCTTTTGTGGCTGTGGGCCCTGGGCCCTTACACTTGACAGCTCTGCAGGTACCTGGTGTGCTGAATGAGTGAGTTACTGAGTAAAAGTTAAGACTGTTTTACTCAAAGGTTAAGTCTCACCACATGGGGTCCCAGGAGGGGCTCACTGTGGCTCCACAACCAGACACCAGTGTGGGAAAAACCCTTTATCACCTCAGCATGCATTCTCACAAACCACACTGGCCATGGCTACTGGTGGACAGACAGACACCTGTGCCAGCTGGCCATGGCTACTGATGTGACAGACAGACACCAGTGCCAGCAATTTCTGCTGAGTCTTCTAATCCAGTGCTGAGAAACCATGCTGCCTCAGCTGCATGAGTCAGAGTGACACAGTGTATAGAATTCTACTATAAGGTGCTAGCATGCTGTGTTGGTTCAAACCCAGTGTCATCAATGAGCCCCAGAGCATGGGTGGGATTCCACTAGAGTTGGAAACCTTAAGTTAGCAAAGAATTTGCCCTCCCAAGTCATCTTCCAACCTGATAAACCCGGCAAACGAACTCTCTGGTCTGACCTGAGCAAGCCTTTATCTCTGGGTCCTCTGAGATATTTAGATTGGGGAATGAACCTAAAGGCAGGGCTTCCGCCCTGGCGGTAGATGGAGAATAGCCAGGAATCCAGGGTAATCTTTAGTTTGAGACCAGCCTGGGCTACATAGTGAGGCAAAGGCCAGTCTGAGATCAGAGACCTGCCCCAATGCTGGCATTCCATGGAAGCAGAGGACACAGAAAAGATAGGGTAAAAATCTGACCAGGAAGGCTGATAAGATGGCTCAGCAGTTAAGAGCACTGACAGCTCTTCTGGAGGTCATGAGTTCAAATCCCAAGAATCACATGGTGGCTCACAACCATCTGTAATGAGATCTGATGCCCTCTTATGGGTGTCTGAAGACAGCTACAGTGTACAGTGTACTTACATATAATAATAGTAATAATAATAATAATAATAATAATAATAAAAATCTGACAAGGAATGTCTCTGCAGGATTCTCTCAGCTGGCTTTCACTCCTAGGAGGGCTGGAATCCACCAGGTAGGAAGCATACCCGGAGGCTGGTTTGTGCTAGCACCAACGAATGTACCATCAGCCAACAGCTGGGGCTGTGAATTACATAACTCAGGTGAGAGCACAAATCCTCATGGAGCTCAGTCAGTGAAATGCCTGCTGTGAGAACATGAAGATATCCAGAGCTACACAGAAAAAAAGACAGATGTGATGGTACATGCTTGCCCTGGGGAGGCAGAGTCCTGGGGCTCACTGGCCGGGCAACTGAATCATAAGCCTTAGATGTCATTGAGAGACATTTTAAAAACATAAAGTGGAAGGCACCTAAGGAATGACACATAAAGATCGATCTCTGGTCTCCACATGCATGCACATACATGTGTGCATAGGTGCATCTGCACACACAAACACACACACACACGCACACGCACACGCACACAAATGTGTGCATAAATACTCTTTCTACCCCTACCCAATCACATCCACAGAAACCTCCCACAAATCCCTGTAAGCTGCTCAGGTTTCCAGTCTCTGGCATCAGCTTGTGGTTTCACTAACTGATACTCAGCTGGGGAATCTGAGTTGAACCTAGAAGCACAGACTGGGGTGCCGAATGGTCCTTTCACAGGGGTCATCTAAGACCAACAGAAAACACAGATGCGTACATCACGATTTATAACAGTACCAAGATTACAATTATGAAGTAGCAATGAAGTAATCTGATGGTTGAGAGTCACCACGACAGGAGGAACCGTATTTAAGGGTTGCAGCATTAGGAAGGTTGAGAAACACTTGTTCTAAATCCAAACAGAAATGACTCTTGTGTGACCCATCTTATAAAACCCTCCTCACTCTCACTGCCCATCCTGGTCCACTTCCTCTGGCCACTTCCTTTTATCAGGCCCAGTCCTTTACTTTGTATGAGGGATGGGGCACTCTTACCCCAATTTCCAGCCAGCTTCCTGTTTCTTTACTTCCCTTCTCCTGAGGTGGCTAAGTTCTTTTCTTCTTGCTGGCATCCTTTTTATGGTGTTCCTCCCTCTCTTTTGACTCCAGATTCTGCTTACTGATTCTTAAACCCAGTCTCTCCCTTTAGATTTTTATTCCCCTGAGTCCCTGAGTACAGCCTTTTAGTTTGTTCTGAGGACTGAGCTCTGGTCCCCAGGCATTATAAGCACTTTACTGATGGAGCTATGTCTCCAGTCTATCTGTCTGTCCATCCATCTATCACCATCCATCCATCTATCTATCTATCTATCTATCTATCTATCTATTTGTCTGTCTATCTTACAGTTTCCACCCTGTTTCCTGTGAAGTTAGCAGACCCTCTGTTCCTATAGCTGAGCTCTGGTGTTGTCCAGCAGGGTTTAGCCCAGATCAACGGCATACCGCCAAGCCAAAAGCCAATGAATGCTAAGAGAAACCCAAGCTATAGGACCCTCCCTGTGGGTAAAGGAGTTACCTCCTTTATAAAGCACACCATTATTTGAGGTTTGACACCCCTCCCTCCCTTTTCCTCTTTAAAGCACTTTGGTGGTATTTGTTTCTATCCAAACAAACTGTGAACAAGCAAATGTTTTATTATTATTATTTTTAAGTAATGGAGAAAGAGATGGATTTTTTAACAATAGGATTCTGGTTAATGTAGAAGTTTTTGAGACAAGGTCTCACACTATCATCCATAAATAACCTAGAATTCTCTATTTAGCCTAGGTTAGCCTCAACTTCACTGCAATCCCCCCCCCCCTGCTTGAACCTCCTGAGTACTGGAGTTAAAAGTATGAGCCACCAAGCCCACTTGTTTAACTAAGTCATAGATAAGCACGAGGGAACCAGGAATGGTAACCACAGTTTATCTCTTCAATGGAAGGGATGAGCACCATTTCCACCCAGAAGGTTGGCAGCAAATGTAGTTAATAACCTGGTGACCTGGTGCTATCTGTAGGACCAGGCTTCGTGTAAACCCTCCAGACTCTTATCCCAGACTCTTCCTCCCTGATCTTCCGCTTTGTTTCTCAGTCAATGGATCTTATCCTTATGTGAGATGTCACACAGACTTTATAGCTTGGTAACCTCTATGCTATCTGTATGACTAGACCCAGATCCAGGCACCAGGTCCTAGGTCCTTAAGCTATGGAGGACCATAGCTTTCTGGAAGAGGTCAAATGTACTTTGTAAAAGAGTTTTGATGTTATTATGCTCTAAGATTTACTATATACAAGGGAGTGAGGTAATTGTCACCAGGATGTTTCCCCAAGTTGTACTGTACTTGAATATGCTTACAATGAACTACTCAGGGTCAGACTCCTGATGTTGGCACCAGCACTGGATAACTAAGTCATGCTGAGCTGAGTTTCCTTCTTGCCTCTTGAGAATCATTACTCTGATGGCTATAGTGTTTGCAGGGACTCTAGCAAAGGCAGCCAAGTGTTTAAGTACAATTAAAAATTAAGTCCAAGAGGTTTAATTCAGCTTGTTGAAAACAAGAGAGGGTCCTTTCTCTCTGGTCCCCTTTTCTCTTAAAACTGTTATTTCAGAAAGTCTGTAAGTAACTACTCTCTGACTGTGTGTGAGTCCTTTTGAATCCTGCTGGGCCTTTGGTCCACTATGTCTTATAGGAATGCTTCTCTCCAGGACCTGGGCACCGTGATCTGGAAATGTGAGCACCATCTTCCATCTCTGTGGGGATGCAGAAGTTTCAGATCTCAGCTCCAAGTTACTTCCGGCCACTAAGGTATGAAAAGGTTTGTTGTCCTCCAGACAGAGCCAATGGGCTAGCAAAGGTGACCAGGGTCATCCCACAGGTAGAGCTAGTGAGTACAGGTTACGCAGGACGCTGTTGAGGGACTCGGGGAATGGTTCAGTCGTAAAGTACTTATTTGCAAGCTCCAAGATGAGAGGTATAGCCTCTGAACCCTTATTAAGAAGTAAACAAGGGGCTGGAGAGATGGCTCAGTTAGTAAAGGCTAGGCTTACAACCAAAAATAAGATGCTAAGCATGATGGGTGTAAAACCCCAGCACTGGGGAAATGGAGACAGAGGAATCCTTGGAGCTCTCTGGCCAGTCAGCCTAACCAAATGGGTGAGTTCTAGGTGAAAAGAAGAGACAAGATGGAAATGACTGAGAAGGGCATTGGATGTTGGCTTTACACACACACACACACACACACACACACATATGCACACACACATGTACATGCAGGCATGCACTCATGCACTCATGTACACACACATGCATCTTTGTATGTATACGCTCGCTGTCAGGTCCTTTTGCTTCATGAGCAGTTGTCAATCACCTTAAGTACAGTGATGCATTTGGGTGTGTCTGCTGGGCCATGGGCAGGGAGGAAGGATTCCCATCTTGAAGTTTCCTAGTAGATTGTCTAGGATAGCACACACTGGTTTAGTGAGCCAGTAATGGGAGGGCTTCCTTTCTCTTTGACCTTTGTGGGGGAAGATTCTGTGCTGCAAGAAGCTTTTGATTTTCATTCTACTCCTAGAGTACTAGATGACGACTGTACTAGAATCTGCTGAGAAAGAAACACAGAAACAGCGCTATGAAGATTCATTACAGAATATAGAGGGAGGTTAAATGACGCCTCAGGCCTGGTCCTCTGCATCTGTCTCCTTTGGGACTGAAAGAAGGGAATAAAAAGTCACTTTTAGGGTTGGAGAGTTGGCTCAGCAATTAAGAGCACTGGCTGCTAGCACTTCCAGAGGACCTGGGTTCAATTCCCAGCACCCACATGGAAGGGGATCTGACACCCTCATACAGACGTACATGCAGACAAAACGTCAATGCATATGAAAATAAATAAATGGTTTTAAAAGTCACTTTTAAAGGTGAGAAAAAGCTTGCAGACAGAGGGAGGTGGCCGAGAATGAGGTGGGGTGGGCTTAGGGGGCTGAGCCTGGGGTTTCCTGGTGTGGAGTAGAGAGGATATAAGGGATGTACCCAAAACAGCAAACAAGAGAGGATGGAGGGATGATGGGAGAAGCCTACTTGTTTGGGAGATTTTGGGGCAGCCTGGTTTACAGAGAGCCAAGCTGGCTGAGCAGCATAAGAGGGGGACAGAGAAGCTGCGGACCCCCCCACCCCCACCACAGAGAGCTGGGAGGAAATGCAAATGCTAATTCAAACTATAAGTTCATTATGGTTCATAGACATGGGATCTGATTAATTCTGATGTGAGATTTTAAAAACTTGTTTGCAAGGTTTTGTATAAAAAAAGTTTATTTTTTTGTTGTTGTTCTGTTGTTGAGACAGGGGTCTCTTTATGTCATCCAGGCTGTTGTCTTGGAGCTCCAATATAGACCAAGATATCCTTGAACTCATAGACATCCTCCTGCCTCTGCCTCTCTCCAACATGTCTGAGCCATCAGCCCACACCTCAGTTTTAATGCCTAGTTAACTGGGGTGATGGTCTTTCAGATCTATCAGTGTACTGTGCCACAAAATCAGTAGGTTTAGCTTAACAACAATGATCCAGAAAGACATTTAAGGAAAAGTAATACAGATTTGTTTTTTTTTTCTATTAAGACTTGTAATTCAAAACAATTTGACCAAACGAATTGGTTAAAGTGCTTTCCATTCAGAGTTCAGGGAGATCCCACCCCCAGGGTGGTTTGCATATTCTGAGGCCCCAGGAGGAAAGGCAGACCGCAGATTTGTAGATTTGGTCACAAGCCTCAGCCTACCTTTGGTTTTCCTTGGCAGGCAATGATCTGAGTCACATAAGGTCCCAGCTTCTGAAAGCTCCTGGGCACTGGCACTCATCAAAGTCAGCGAGGGCCTGGGCTCCTTCTCCCCTTTCCCATTCCCCCATCTACCCCTCCCACGCATGCTCTGTAACAGCCTGAGTTCTCCTCCCTACAGCTCATCCAGTTCCCGGGCCACGCCTGACATGGCCACCCCTGCACAGCTGGCTTGGGAGGATTAGGGACTAGAGTTGGTTTTGAACTGGATCAGCCCTGGCATCCCTTCTGTGCTCCTGTTCCTATGACCTTCGGTCCTTAGTAGTAGGCAGTCATTTTAAATCTCTAAAGTCACAGAGCTTTACTTTCCCTGAAGTAGTAGATATGCATTGTTTTTAAAATGACGTTTATTGATATGTATGTACACACACATTTGGGCTAGCCATGATGCGTGGTCAGAGTACATCTTGATCATTTATTTATATATGTGTATATGTGTGCACACATTTGCACATGCACAGTATGTGGTCAGAGTACATCTTGAGGGAGTCAGTTCTCTCCTTCCACTGCGCATGTCCCAGGGATCAAACTCAGGTGGTCAAGCTTGGCAGCAGGCACCTTGATCCACTTTGCTGGTCCATATTGTCTCAAGCACCAAAGACATCCAATCTGCTTGGGACTTCACATACCATGCTCTAACACAGTGCACTCTGTAGCCTACTGCCACTGAAAAAGCAGGAAGCTCACTCACTTCGACAGAAGTGTTGGCAAGAGGAGTCAGGGCTAAGTTGAACAGCATCTCCTGCACCCTCCAGCCCTCTCTGTGCAATGGGGTCAGCTAAAGGAAAAGACGGAGGATAGATTTCAAAGAGATTAGCATTGGGTAGGTTCTTCTTCCCAGAAAACAGGGTTGTGTGAAAGGCCCAGGCTAGCCAGACTAAATTTGGTCTGGGACTACTTTCTTCTTTAGAATCCTTTGATAAAAACAAAGGCAAGCATAGGACAGAGGGTAAGAGAAGCCACCATGGCCTCCAGTTGGGTATCTAGGAAATATTCTCTCCAGGAAAGAGGAGGGAGGCTCACAGGATTCAGTTAACTTGCAAGATTCCCTCTCAGGAGGGCTCTAAGGAGCTCCAGGGACACAGCTCTCATGAGTAGGCACCCCACTGGGATGAGCTATGACTAACTCTAGGGCATGTTCCTATAAGTGACCCCCAAAGACTTACTGGTTCTCCAGACAAGACTTGGGTGTAGGGTCATTCCTGCTTGCCCCAGGAGTCATAGCTTTGGTGGATAACTTGGTTCACATCTCTCTGTGAAAAGCTACTGAACACCTTCCTGGGGCCATTTCTATTGTCCAGGAGACCCCCACCCCACCCAGTTCAGCCACTGCCCCTACCCTGCTGATGTCATAGGTGCCTAAGGCTGAGCAGGCCAGGCCTCACTCTGAGCTTGTTTCCTCTCAGTAGGCTCTGGGTCCCTCTTATGACCTGGGTCTGAGCATCTTCACATTTGACTGAATATCTTCCTACCTCAAGTATTGTATTTCAAGAAGTTGGGACCAAAAAAAAAATGGGGGGGAACTTGGAAGGACAGAGCGCGGGGGCGGGGGGGTTCAGGGGATGTAAAGACAGAGAAGGCAGGAGAATCCTCAATTCCCAGCTTTTCTCTGCACTCAGTTATAAACGCACAGAGCGAGGCTGCAGGGTCCTCTGAAAAGGGGTTTGTCTGGTCAAGCAGGGGTGTCCTCCTCCAGCTGTTATCATTTCCTCCCAAAGACCACGATTCCTATCTCAGATGTCTGCGTCCAAGTGTCTGAGCCATGGTTCTGAGCATTTATGAAACTGAAGAATGAGTTTGTGCCAAGTTTATTATAAATATAATATATGTTCATTATGACAATTGACAATGGTACCAAAAAAGCATTTAAAAAGGAGGAAAACAATCATTAAAACTATCTAACTTTGCAGATTCAGCATAACACTCTTTTAGGTTTTTTGCTACATAAATTTATATTTATAGTAAAAATGCTAACATCATCTTGAACATTTATCACCACCACCACCATATCATCATCATCACTATTATTAGAGACAGAATCCCATAAAGTCCAGGCTGGCCTCAAAATTCCTACGTACTGAGAGAAATCTTGCGCTTCGGATCTTCCTGCCTTTATCTCCAGGGTGCTGTGATCACAGTCGTGTCCCACCAAATCTCATTTTATTAGATACTGAGAATTGCGCTTGGGGCCCAGGGCTCCTTGCACGCCAGGCAAGCAACTCTGTCTATATAACGTTCTTCTCGTTAGATTCTCAAGCCTATATAAAATCAGGGGAGACAGGCAATGGGGGCCACATGCCTTTAATCATAGCACTCAGGAGGCAGAGGCAGGCTGATCCCTGTGAGTTCAAGACAAGCCTGGTCTACAGAATGAGTTCCAGGATAGCCACAGTTACACAGGAATACCCTGTCTTTAAAAACCAGGAAAAAAAAAATCAAAGGAAACACTGGGCACCTGCCACCCAGTTCCAGGAATTATCAATTCCCAGTTAATATTCCATCTATGTTCTAATTCATGGCTGAATTAGATTATTCGGTTGCTATAGACATCCAAGTATGGGTTTCTGAAGCTTAATGCTTCTTTTAAAAAAAAATGGAAACCACCAACACTAGTGTTTATGGTTGGTATTGTTTGTTTAAGATAGTCTCACACAGAAGCCCAAACTGGCCTAGAACTTGTTACATAGCCTAGGCTGGTCTCACACTTGTAGCAGTCCTCCTGCTTCAGCTTCCCAAGTGCTGGAGTTAGAGACATGAACTAAAAATTGTGATTTCGAATTGTGATCTTGAAGAATATCAATATTTACAATTACTGAGATGTGATTTTATATGAAGCCCCTTTTTTGGTAACGTCTAACGTAAACCTTTCTCCACATCCCTAAAATGTAATTACTAATGCCTCAAGTTTCGAGCACACAAAAAGTCCTTCACTCTCCTGTTTTATCTGCAACATTCTCAGGAAAATAGACACAGAAGGGCAAACAGCGTCGGAAACCCCGTGGCTGCGCCTGATTCATCCCACGCCCAGGTATGGGAGGATTCCTCAGTACTTACCTGAGCAGATGCGAAGGGAACTTCTGCAGGAAGTGACAGCCACTCACCCAGTCCCACGCAGACTCCGCCAGAGGCAAGTGGTTCCCTTTCTATGAGGGCATCTTTATTTTCGAAGTTAGCCAATAGCATCTGGTTTCCTGTGTGGTAGGTGCCCTATCTTTAGATGCTGTGACAAGCAAGCTCAAAGCTCCAGGCTGGGAAGCAGCTGACCGCAAGAGAGGCTGCATTTTAAATCTAGGGGACTTGAGCCTGGGGCAGACCTGGGGTTGCTAGGGACTGCTGGGGGCTGTGGGGTGGCAGACCTGGGGACTGCTGGGGACTGTGGGGTGGCAGACTTGGGGATGGATGGATGTTATTTATCCCTAGTGAAATGACAGTCTGTAGCCTTGGAATCCAGCCACACACAAGTCAGGTGTCGTGTCGTGTCCCCCCCCCCCCCACTTTCCATCGTTCATAGAAAGCATCTGGTACCCACTGTGCGGCACTGGGGCCCAGGCTCGCTATCACAGTTCTTGGAAGTTCTCAGGAACCTGTTTTGTCCAGAGAGGTAGGAACTAAAAGTTCCAGTCGCTCTCCAGCTGTTCACAGTTGAGGAAGCCGAGGTTCGTTCCTTCCCTCCTTCCTTCTGACCTCCCTGTCTGCTCTCCTTCCCCTGTAGAAGCCAAGAGATTCACAGAGAGCTAGCAGGTCCCCATGGGCTCTCAGCCATTGGCCCTTTCCCATTGACCCAGCAGCTAAGTCAGGGGCTACTTATCATCCCCTGGGCCTCAGCTCCTCACCCTGACTCTGCTCCACCTCAGCTCTCGGTTTTTGACTTTTATTTGTATGAATTCCTTGGGAATTTCACACATAATTTGATCACAATCCTTCCTCTACCTCTCTCCTCCCAGACCGGCTCCCGTCCATCCCAACCCACCATCTCTATGCCCTTTATTCATTTCTGCTAAACTTTTGTTTTCAACCTTTCTTTTTATTGTGTATGTGTGCCCACAGAGGCCAGAGAACTCAGATCTCCTTGTAGCTGGAGTTATAGGCAGTCACGAGTTGCCCATCATTATGGGTGCTGGGATTCGAACTTGTGTCCTCTGCAAGAGCAGTGTGTGCTCTGAGGCACTGAGCCATTTCTTCAGCCCCCTGGCTTTGTTTTTGTTTGTTTTGTTGTTGAGACAGGTTCCACACATCCTGAGCTGGACTTTCAATAGCTATAGAGGTTAAAAAAAAAAAAAAAACCTTGAATTTCTCATCCTCCTGCCTCCACCACCCAAGTCTGGTATATTCCACTGTGTCTGGTTTATGAGGTGCTGGGAGTGGAACTCAGGGCTTCACACAGGCTAGTCAAACATTCTGCCATCTGATATATCCCCAGCACATTCAAGCTCTTCTTCGTGCTCCTGTCTGGAATCTGGTCGAGAGTTTCCCACTGTTCCGGTCAAACAGCCCCATCAATGTCCGTTTCTGATACAACTCCACCTCCAGCTGGGGCCCGAGGGCATCCTGTGCCCACCACTCCCTTCTCATTCGCCTGTTTCATCTCACCATCTGGCCATCAACTCATATGCCAGAGAGCGATCCCCGAGCCACAGCTCCACAGACTTAACAGTCTCGAGGTTCCTCTCCTGTCTTGTGAGCATGTCCTCAGCACCACGGCTTCTTTAACCTTCCCACGGCATTCTAGCCACTTCCTCTTCTCCAGCACACACATCCCCTGGCCTGTGCATGCCTTTCCTCCCTGCCTCACCTGCTGTAGGCTGACAAGTCAGCCTGTCCTGCCTAGGGGTGCTGCAGTGGATAGAACTCAGCGATGAGTGTCAATATACTCACGCCGGTCTCCTTATTCCCAGATGGACAGCTGCTCACACTGAGGAACACAGTGTAGAAGAGGCACTGAGCTCTCCTGAGCTTGCGGGACACACCATTTTAGCCTGCTCTATGGACCTGAAGGTGACAAACAGTACCTCATCGATCTGTGCTTGTGTATGCAAATATGTGTGGGTATGTGTGTGTACATGTGTGTGCATGTGTGCATGTGTGTGTATGTGCCATATGTGTACAGTCTATACAGCATAAATAAAGTCCAGGATAGGGATCACCCTGGATCTGGAGCGATAGGCGAGTGTGAGCCATCTAACACGGGTGCTGGGACACACACTGTGACCTCTGGAAGGCAGGAAGCACTCGTAACCACAGAGCAATCTTCCCAGCCTCCGATTAAGCTATTTCTTTCAAAACCTATTTTTTTTATTATTTTATGTATATGAGTGTTTGCTTTTATGGTCACCACCACATGATGCTTAGACCCAAAGAGGCCAGAAGAGGGCAGTGGATTCCAGGTTCCCTGAGACTAGAGTTGTGAGCCACATAGTGGGGTGGGGAATCAAATCCAGGTCCTCTGGAAGAGCAGCCGGTGCTCCTAACTATTGAGCTTCTTATTAAAGTATTTCTAGGCAATAGCATTTGGAGGTGGCAGAACGAAGGTGCGTTACAAATCGAAGAAAGAAAGTTCTCGTTTGTTCCAAAATAAACCACCAGATGTCACCTAACTATTTCTCTTGCTTCTGAGACTCTCTTGCTGTGTTGCCCAGTTTATTCTAGCACTAAGTTCTCACCTCAGCCCCCAAAGCTAGAACTTCTAAGCTCTTCTGTCACCGGAGGACAAGCTTTTAAGACAATTGGCACATGCCAAGATACTCAGCTAAACCCAAGGCAACTCATAAAGGACATAATGAGCTTATGGTTTCGGAGCGCTAGGGTCTGGAGTAGTGGAGTGAAAGCATGGGGGGAGGAACAGCTGAGAACCCACATCATGATCCAAAAGAACGAAGCAGAGAGTCACATTGGGAATGGTTTTTGAAATCCCCAGTGATACGCTCCCTCCAACAAGGCCACACTTACCAATTCTTTCCAAACGGTTAACCAACTGGGTCCAAGTATTCAAACATACGAGCTTTCGGAGACCATTGGCATTCAAATTACTATAGCCCTTAACTATTTACTAATTATTGATCATCACCATGAAGCATTGCCATCTTATAGGGTGATACAGCTCATACCTAGGATCCCAGCACTTGGGAGGCTGAAGACGGAGGATTGCTGCGACCTGGAGGCCAGCCTGAGCTACAGAACAAGGTCTTGTCTCAAAAAAAGCAGCAACAACCCTCAAATAATTAAGGCCAGGTTGGTGTAAGTTTTAGCAATGGCACCTGTAAAGCACCCGCTGGCCAGGCAGGATAAGGAGGAGATTAAAAGGCTGGAGGCTCACAGAGGAAGGGGCACTGTCTGCCTAGGGATCCAGGCTTCATTCTTGCAGGGATGACTACAGGAGAGGGACCGGGTGGCACAGAGGATGCTTCACTTGTCAGGGAGCCCGGTAGAGCTGCCCCTTCTTTGGGCTTTGCTGACAATTAGGGTCCTCTTAGAACTCACTGCATTCTCTGCAGCCCTGTTCCCATACCACCCAACCCTCCTGTCAGACGGGCTTCTCCCTCTGCTTTTCTGAAAGCTCTGTTTGCTTAATATATATATTAATATATATATATATATATATATATATATATATATATATATCTTAAATCCAAATGGGGAACACCCAGCTGTATCCCCTCTCCCCACAACCCAGAGGCTAAAGCGGAACCTGCAATGTGAATGTACTGAGGCTCAGTTTTACACAGATAAATAAGGGAGAATGGTCCAGGTCCGACAGCTGTTGTGTTCTCAGTTGTGCCCTATGTTAGGAAGCAATAGTGAAGTCAGAATTTACCCGAACAGGGAAGCTGAGCGCCAGACCAGAGATGGAGCTGCTGGTGTCCCAGGGGCTGCACCCTACCTCCCCCCAGAGTCCATCCTCTCTCCCAAGCTGTGCTGAGCCTTTATTCATGCATGAGGGTCTCTTCTGAAAAGGATGACTTGGGGTGTGACTTGGTAAGTACAGTGCCTGCTCTGGGTTGATCTCCTGCACCTGCAAGCAGCTGCATGTGCAGGCGCAGCTGCAATCCCAGCACTCAGAGGTGGAGGGTGAGGACTCAAAGCTACATAGCATCCTCGGCTACATAGCAAGTTTGAGACCGGCCTGGGAGGTGCATGGACAGAGAACACAGTGAGCCGTGGCTATCTGCGACCCATAGATGGAATCCTCAGAGCAAACTCACTGACTCTTGGAGCTTGGTCTCCCAGGCTCCAAAACCATCAGAAATAATGTGTTACTGTCTAAGGTCCCAGATTGTCATAGTTGTCACAGTAACCCTGGCAATTGAGATATAAAGGCAGATGTTAAATTTATCAGGTTATCCAGGATCTTACTATGAAGCTGAGGGTGGCCTTGAACTCCTGATCCTCCTTTTTCCACCTCCTGAGTGCTGAGGTTACATGTGTGTGATGGTTTGCCTACTCAGAATAACGAGTTTGGAGTTTTTGTTGTATTTTTGTACCTTATTGGGATTCCCAGTCCATCCCCCACCTCCCATCCCCCACCTCCCCATCCCTCCTCCCTTCTTCTCCCTGGTTGGCACCTGTGCTTTAATTTTGAATCTTCCCTGTCAGGTGAGGAGACTGAGGCTAGAGGACATTAAAGGGACAACTTGAGGCTACTTGTTACCCATGTCAGAGATTTACATGTGTAACATCTGGCCCTGGAAACAAGGTGGCTTCTGTAAGGTTCTTGAGCCCAGAGCAGGTGCCCACAGGCAGAGCAAGTGGCCACCACTCCTTTCCTAAGACCCTTTCACCATGGGAGCAGCTGCAGCTGGGGACAGGAAAAGGCTGGCCTGGTCGGTTCCACCTTCCAACAATTTTCTATCTGGAAACCTTGGAGCTTCCCCTTGAGGTGATGAGGTGAACTGCTTCCTCAGGCCTGGAATGAGACAGGCTGGGCAGCAGGGCAAAGATCCAGAGCTGAGAATTGGACATCTAAGTCTGTCCTGTGCGCCTGAGGGCCAGGATCTCATCTGAGCTCCACCTAGCAGCTTGTGAACTGTGTGTTCTCAGGTGTACCACACATTAGGAAGCAGAAGTGAGGTCAAGGGCCCAGGGGACCCGAGAACCAATCAGATTCTCAGTGTATATCTCTAGATTTGCTTTTGGACAAGGATTTCCCATGGCTTCCTACAGAACAACCATTTATGCATTTAAGAATGTACTTTAGGCTGGGCAGTGGTGGTGCACGCCTTTAATTCCAGCACTTGGGAGGCAGAGGCAGGCGGATTTCTGAGTTCGAGGCCAGCCTGGTCTACAAAGTGAGTTCCAGGACAGCTGCGACTACACAGAGAAACCCTGTCTCAAAAAACCACACACACACACAAAAAGAATGTACTTTAGGATGGGAGGTACCCACCTTTGATCCCAGCACTTGGGGAGTACAGAGACAGGTGGATCTCTGAGCTCCAGGACAGCCTATCTACAGAGTGAGTTCCAGGACAGTCAAAGCTACACAGAATTAGAGAGAAACTCTGTCTCAAAAAAAAAAAAAAATGAAACAAAAGAACAATAGCAAAAAGAAAGGAGGGAAGGAAGGAAGGAAAGAAAGAGAGAAGGAAAGTATTTTAGGGGATATCTCCCAGGCCTGAGGATTCTGTGCTGCCACCAGAACTGTATCACATGACATTGAGAGCGCACTTCAGTCTCTCAGAGTTGGAGAGCTTTCGAGGAAGGACAAGGCCAGCCCTCTCCCCAAGGAATGACGCATTACATGAGTGCTGCAGTCAGCTCTTCACACACAGTTATGGGCGGGTTGAAAGAATGACCAAAGAACATTTCCAAAAATAGTTCTCAATTTCCACTCCCAGTCAACAGTTCTTATTCTGTATGAAGAGAAGATACATACACCATACAGTCATGTGTTCCTTGACAGAGGAGACTCACCTGAGAAAGATGTCACTAGGTACTTCTGTCGTTATCAGAACATCACAGGGTCCCCTTACAGAAACTGAGAGGTTCACACGTCATTAGGAGATATGATCTCTTAGAACTTCCATTGAAGACATGGTGTACTGTTGACTGAAACATTTTCATTATGAGACTATATATACACCCACGTGGTAACTCAGAATAAAGTCACCCATTAGAACTCACATGGCCATTTCCTCAGAGCCAATTGATCCAGCCAGCAGAAGCTGGGAAGACCAGCCATGGGGAAGAAGGATCAGCAGTGTTTGGAGGCATCATGCTGCCTCTCTGTGAGAGAAGGAGTCTTTGGAAGGTCACTAACTTAGCTGTCACTTGAGTCAGTATTTTTTCTGTGGCTGGTCATCCACAGTTTGTGTTCTCCACAGCCTACCTTGGGGGTGGGAACTCTGTGTAAAACCTAGATGGAAGGAACTCTTGGGATGGTGAGCTTCTTCACTGCCCTGGCTGCCTTTGTCCATATATAACAGGCCCCACAGACAATAGACATTTCTAAGAACACTATCAAGCCTGTCTGATAGACACCATGGCCTTATGCTCTTCTCTCCACTAAAGCCCTCTGTCCTTTCTACTTCTGTAGGTGCTGGACAAACCCTTACCTCTGTAGGCACAGCAAGCCCTGGTCTCCGTGTGTGTGTGTGTGTATGTGTGTATTTATGTGTGTGTATGTGTGTGTTTATGTGTATGTATGCATGAGTTGTAGTGTGCGAGTGTGTGTGTATATATATGTGTGCATGAATGCTTATGTGTCTCCTGATGTGTGTTCCCATGTGCATGTATGCTAGAGACCAGCCTCGACTTGAAGAGAGGGTCCTGAGGAAGGGGTGTCTGGGAACAGGAAAAGAAATGACTTGAAGTCAACTATAGGGGTACAAGCTGACAGCCTTGTGTTCTGCTGGAGATAGCTCTCTAGACAGCTCTGTAAATAGCTCTTCTTGGCTCTGTAGTCTGCTCAAGACAGCTTTCTGCTAGAGACAGTTCTCTCCTGCTAGGAAAAAACAAATTCTAAAAGCTCTTCCCTTTGTTTTTTTGAAACAAAGTTTCTCTCCAAGGGGCTCCTGGCTGGCCACTTTCCAATATTCTAGCACTAGAGCTATAGACACACCCACCATACTTAGATTTTACAAAGTTTTTTTTTTGGAGGGGGGAGGAGCACATGTCTATGAGTGTATTTCCAGAGAGGAGAAACCTGATAGGGGTTAGAACACTCTGAATATAAGAGGCCCATCTCTTGGGCTGAGGTACTGGACTGAGTAAAATGGGGGAAGAAAAAGCCATCCCAACAATGGCATTCCCCTGTCTCTGCTTCTTGTTCCATAGAGATGTGAGCTGCCACTGACAGGAGCTGCTGCCACTGACAGGAGCTGCTCCCACTGCCATGACCTCCCTGTGTGATGGACTGCACCCCTTGAATCATATGCCACAATAAGTCTTTCCTCCCTTGGGCTGCTTCTCGTCAGTTTTTTGTCATAGTGAGGACCCATTGATTGATGGGTCACCTTAAGTCTAAAGAGGCAAAGGGAGGTAGAGGCTTCCAGAACTCACAACAGAGAGCCATGCACTCCAGAGAGAGTGCCCTGGTGGAGGAATCTTTTGGCAAGAGATCCAGGGGCTAGTACAATGGTAGGTTTCAAGGAGGTCAATATGGAAAATTAGGTGCAAATGTGTAGAGGTCAGCCTGGGAAACACAGATTGACCTGGATCTGAAGGATAGTATCAGTGACTTTCTGTTGCTGAGGTAAAACACCAAGACCTAAAGTATGTTATGGAAGAGTTTATGTTGGCTTGAAGTTCCAGGGGGCGAGTCCATCATGGTGGGAAGGCATGGTATCAGGCAACCTGAAGGAAGCCAAGAAACCACATTTTTAACCCTTGAAGCAGAGAACTGAAGTGGTATGACACCATAAACTCTCAGAGGCTGCCCTGTGGAACTGTCTTCAGCGAGGCTCCTTGTCCTAACCATATGACTTCCCAGACAGATGTCATCACCTGGGACTCAAGTGTTCAAGTGCATGAGCTCACAGGGGCACTTCTCATGGAAACTACAGGGATCAAGCTGACCACAGCTGACATGACTCAGGGAAAGGTCTGGAAATACGAACTCACAATCAGGCATTCAGAGTGCACAAGGACAGGCTGCCGAGAATAAGAATCAGCAAAGGTATCAGTTCCCAACAGCAGAACCACAAAGACTTTAGATGCAGACATCATAAATAAAGAATATAAAATTAGCTGCGTGGTGGTGGTGCACACTTTGAATCTCAGCACTTTAGAGGCAGAAGCAGGTAGATCTCTGAGTTTGAGGCCAACCTGATCTACAGAGTGAGTTTCAGGACAGCCTGGGATACACAGAGAAACCCTGTCTTGAAAAACAAAAAACAATCCCCCTAAATCAAACAAAAGAATGCAAAATTAAAATGCTAATATGCCCAAGGACACACAGGAAGGTATTAAAAACAACAGACTGGATGCACTAGCCATAAACTATGCAGGCTGACTGGAAATATGAAATTCAATAAAGAGTTGAGTAGCAGGCTAAACAAAGATGAAGAGCAACAAAGATTAAGGAAGTTTTGGTGGTGGTGTTGTCAGACTTATGTACAGAAAAGCATGAGGCTGGAGGGTAGGAGAGGTCAGGGGTGAGATACAGGATGAGGACTTCTTGGCACAGTTCTCATCAGTCTCAGAAGAAAACTGCCAGGGAAGACTCAGTCCAACCACCATCTTCTGCTGTCCATGTCCTTTTGTAATGTCCTGTTTGGAGTGTGGTTAGGGCCCATAGCTTGCTTCTAACCACTAGACCGTAGAAAGAGGTAGTGGGGTATGTCTTCCATGACGTAGTGTCCCGTAGGTTGAGATGACTTTTGTGCTAGCAGGTTCTCTTGTGGGTTCTTTCTCCATAAGATCTGTTCAGGGCTGGGAGCTGGTGCATTCTGGGAGCTCATAACATTAGTTGTATGCTAAAGGGTTTAGGGCAAATGAAGGTAAAACTTGCCTTGATCTGTAGAAGGTGGTTAGGATGCTAAGGTCCTGTTCTCCAACTGGTTCTTGATCGATCAATAAAGATAGCAATGACTGAGGATGGTCTGGGTCACTTAGAGTTCTTCTGGAGGATGCAAGGAGAAGGGAGAGAACTGGGGAAGAAAGAGGAAGCAGTAGTGGGAGGAGATAAAGCCAACCAGCCATGTGAGTTTTTCGTTGAAGTGGTCAATGGCTATCATGCCTGGGGTGGCAGGGGAGGTTTAGGAGTGCTCAGTCATTGAGTTAGCAGAAGCATTTTAAGATGAACTGGTGTGTGTGTGTGTGTGTGTGTGTGTGTGTGTTTATCCAAGGGAATCTGGGGTGGGGGCTGGTAGTACAGCCTACCCAGAGATTAAAGCAGGGTAGCAAAAATTACATGAATCATTGATCTTCATTTCAAAACGTCAGAAGCACTGTGTCCTGATGAGAAGCAGAGAGGGTTAGAAAAGACATGTCAGTCAGCAGTGCCTCTAACGTACTAGGCCAAGAAACAATGGAAAGATTTTCTTAAAAAAAAAAAAAATAAAGACTGAGGTGGCTCAGTCCACAAAGTGTTTGTTGTACAAGCATTAGGACCCGGGATTCATTCAGAACCCATGTGAAAAGCTGGGCACGGTGGCATACACTTGTAACCCCAGCACCAGGAAGGCAGAGATGGGAGATCTTCTGCCGCTCAATGGACACAGCGTCAAACCTGTTTTGTAAGCTCCCTGCCAATGAGAGATACTGTCTCCAAAAAACCTAACACAGGTCGGTCCTGAGGAACAACACCTGAAGTTGACTTCTGACCTCCATACACACATGTGTGTGCCCCACACAAACGTGCAACCACATGCACACACACAAAAAGGGGGAGAAAAGACAATGTGTCTGAATAGAATCAGAATGAAGTGTTAAGTCAACAGAATTTCAAGTGAGCATGCACATCTGCTCTCTGGTTTGAAAGACTAGTTATAACAATGTAACAGGTGGGACCTCAGTCCTTTATCCAGGGGCAACTGCTAGTTGCATTTTTGCAAAGTGTTATTGTGGATGAAATCAAATCTAAAAGCCCAAACTCTTATCTCAACTCAGAAAACGTCTCCAAAACGGTAGCAGAGAAAGAAAAAAACATGCTGTGATTGAATACACATTAAACAGAAGCCCCGCCCACCACGTACAAGCCAGGGTGGTAAGCGCTGGGGACAGAACTCCACCTGGGCATACTTGGCAAGTATTCTACCATGTAGCTACAATCCAGCTCCTAGTTTTTGTTTTCCTACTTTAATTTATCCCTTGATCATTTTATGCTTCTGTAATCCATTCTGGTCACCCATCCTGCCAACTCTCTTACTTGCCCCACTATCGACAACCCCCATTTCTCCCCCCAAGACCCCATCCCACCGCCATGTCTTTTTACTTTGTTTCTATTTTTGTTTCCTGACCCACTTAACCAGGGTCATTCACGTAGACATGGATGTGAAGCTACTCATCTGGTCAGGATGAACGCACAATGGCTTCAGAAGACAATGACTGCTGTTCCTCAAGGATTCCCCTGGGTGGGGTGGGGATCCACGAGCCTTTCACCCACCTATAACGATGTTTGTGGGCTCAGGCTTGTGCAGACTCTTACAGGCAACCACAGCTCCCATGAGCTCATGAGTACAAGGGCTATGCCACACCTAACATAGTATTTTACCACCCTTCTTCCAACCATCTCTAACTCTTACAGTCTTTTTGTTTGTTTTGTTTATGTTTTTGTTTTTTGAGACAGGGTTTCTCCATGCAGCTGACTATCCTGGAACTAACATGTTGAGCAGGCTGACCTCAAACTCACAGAGATCCACCTGTCTCAGCCTCCTGAGTGCTGGGATTAAAGTCAGGAGTTACTGATGCCCTATAACTCTTGCTTTTATCTCCTTCTTCCATGTGTCCTGAGGGCAGAGATAGAAATGTCCTGTTTAAGGCTGAACACTCAAGAGTCTCTTGTTCCCAGCACCCTGATCATCTGTGCGTCTCTACGTCACCCTGACCATCTGTGAATCTCTACATCACCCTGACTGTCCCTGAGTCTCCACATTAACTTCCCTTTGCTACAAAGAAACACTTCTTTGATAAGGCTGAGAACTGCACCAGTCTATAGGTAGAAACATAAATATTAGGAAGCTAGTCTGACAATGTTTGTTTAGTAATACAAAAGTTGTGTGTCCTCTTTTGCTTTTGACCTCTCCAGTTGTGGGCCTTTGACCAGGTACACAACACCAAGCATGCACTTTCTTCTGCAGAGTGAGCATCAGAGCCAAGTGTAAATTAGTAGGCTACTCCTATAACCAATGTGCCACTATTGCGTGGCTTCTCTGTATTCTTCAACCAAGGTGTGTTTTGTCTTCAGCAACAGGGTCTTGCGAGTCTGTTCTTGTGGGCAACCAAGAAGCTCTTAGGTTGTTTGTTTGTTTGTTTGTTTTTGAGACAGAGTTTCACACTAAAGCATAAGCTAACTGAACAGCACAGTGGGGCAAATCATCCTGTACTGAACAGCTTGCTTTCTAGAAGATTCTGCTATATCTTTTATGTTAGCCAGAAAACTTCTTTCTTCAATGTTTCCTCACATTTTTCTTACTAACTGCATTTAGACTCTTACAAAGAATGATTTTAGCTGGTGTGTCAAGTGACATTAAAATATATTTTGTACAAAATGAGAATGTGATATGACTTTTAAGGGATCTTGACATTGTGTGTTGTTGGACTTATAATGTCACACTTGATACTTATCTGGTTGCTCTAAAATTAAAAATAGACAATTTGGGGCTGGAGAGATGATTCAGCAGCTAAGAACTCCGACTTCTCTTCCAGAGGACCTGGATTTGGTTCCTAGCACCTGCATGGTGGCTCACACCCATCTATAACTCCAGTTCCAGGGGTTCAATACCTTCTTCTGACCTCCGTAGGCATTGAATTCACACGATACACATACATACATGTAAGCACTCACACATACATGCCAGTTATCACCAGCTGGAGGGATGCCCCTTCAACACCAGAGAGTAGAGTTAGTGTTTTTGTCAGGATGGAACTAGTTATAAAAGGCTATTTGAGTTGAGTGCTTTCATCTGCAGCAGGCTGCCTTGTACAAAAACCAAAATTCTTTCACAGAACACTGGTGCTGGGTGAGTAGTTTTAAACATCAACGAATATTGTCACTTGTTAGCTTTCTTGACCATGAACATCAGGGGGAAGGAGGGAGGAAGGGAGGAAGTAAACCCTTAAATCTGATAAAACACTTTTAGCAACAAATCAGGTTCAACATCAACACGCAAAACCAGCGGCTTCTGTGTGTACCAGATACAGCTATGCTAAGAAAGAAATAGGAAGACAGTCTTGCAGTAGCCTTGATGCAAGCAAAGAGAAAGGAATTGGGGCTGAAATTTATTAAAGTACAGTATATATGTGTAAAATTGTAAAAATAAATAGAGATTATTGCAGACTTAAAACGTTGAGACAATAAATACTTTCTCATGCCTGAAATTTGGGAGCCTGGCTTGCTGGGAGTCAGAGGATTGTTGTTAATTGGTTATGGAGACAGTCCCTGTTTCAAAAAACAAAACAAAACAACACCAAGCCAAAAAAAAAAAAAAAAAAAACAGAAGAAACAGGTAGAAGGAACTAGGGAGAAGACATGAACATCATGCTTCTGACTAGACCCCAGAAGCTCAGGATCCCAGTGTTGAGAACAGATGGAATGCCTCTAGCCCAAAGCTCCTCTGGGTAGCAAAGGTGACCACTCGCGGAAGTCCCCGTTGCAGCCGGAGGTTCATCCTCACAGCTTCGTGCGTTGGCTTCTCAGAGGTTCCCTATAGTTATGATCCTATTCCACAATGGCAGGCATTGCAGGCTTTCCTTAAAAATCTGGATGCAGTGGCTAGAGAAATGGCTCAGCCATCAAGAACACTTGCTGCTCTTCCAGAGGACCCAACTTTTATACCTAGCACCCAAGTAAATCAGTGGCTTTCAGCCACTTGTAACTCCAGCTCCAGGGCATCTGGCACCCACTTCTGGCCTCTTAGGGTGTATACACACTTGTGGCATACAAACTCATAGTCTGGATGCAAGCCTTCACAAACCTGCGACTCACGTATTCTGCATGGCTGTAAAAACCGTGCCGTGAAAGCAAAGCTGAGTACAAGCTCTGCCACTAGCCTGTGCAATGGCCAGGCCCTGAGCAGAGCTGAAGCAGCCAGCTACTAATGTCTGGATGGTGGGGTCTGAGAAAATGCTTCTCCAGGAAACCTTGTGATGCTCAAGCATCACACCCCTTGTTGAAATCCTTTAAAATAAAATTCTTTCAAATGCATATTCAGCTTTACACCTTGGAGTCTGCGATAGGTGGGGTCTATACATTTCTTAATGCGCTAACGGCACCTTTTCTGTTGTCCCAGAATGCATATCACCTTTCTTTTTCAAGTTTTATTTATTTATTTATTTATTTATTTATTTATTTATTTATGCTTTGCCTAGTTTACATATGTGCCATGTGTGTGGAGTGCCCACAAAAGTCAGAAGAGGGCGCCAGATCCCCCTGGAGTGGAGTTACAGATGGTTGTGAGCCACCATGTGGGTGCTGGGAGCTGACCCATCCTCTGCAGCCAGTGCTTCTGACTGATGAACTATCTCTCCAGGCCACTGGGCTCTCAAAGTTTCTTCAGTCTTTCCAGGACACAGGCAAAACAGAGACTGTAACCTGGGCTCAATAAAACAAAATACAAAATAAACAAGCAAACAAACAAAACCCCACATAAGTGGAGTACCAGCATCCATTGCTCTGTGCTCCCTGAGTGTGACACCCTATGATCAGCATCCATTGCTCTGTGCTCCCTGAGTGTAACACCCTGTGACCATCGCTCTGTGCTCACTGACTGTGACACCCTGTGATCAGATGCCTCACACTCCTGTTGACTTACCTTCTTTTCCTGTTGCTGTGATAGGTATTCTGACAATTTTAAGAAGACAGAAGCTGATCCTGGCTCGAGGCTCCTGGGCGTGGTCCTTCCAAGGATCCTGGGTGCAGTCTGCCGTGGCAGGGAAGTTGAGAAGCCCTTGGTCACATCATATCCACAGCCAAGATGGATGAGCACACACTGCTGCCCAGCTCCCTTTCTGTGTTCACACAGTCCAGGATTCCAACCAGGGAACCGTGCTGTCCCATACCCATAGAACACTCCAACGTAGACAAGCCTCATTGAAATTCTCTTCCCAGATGACTCTCTGTTGTGTCAAGTGTACATTTAAAGCTAATTATTTTATGTTGATTTTTAGGGTCATAACTCAGATCTTCATGTTTGCATGGTGAACCCGATATTTATAAGGTATTTTCCAGGTTGTCACAGTCAGGCTCTCTTCCCATTTCAGTGAATCCCAGTTATTAATCCCTACAGTCATGTTTGGGGCTTATCTCCCAGATGACCCCAGATCCTGTCAATCTGACAGTTCACACTGAAAACCACGCCCACTGTGGTGGACTGTGCTCTTAAACTGGGAGCCAAAATAAACCTTGCCTTCCTTCCTTGCTTTATCACAGGAGCTAATCTGGAGAATTTGCCCAGCGACTCACACAGTGACATTAAGATTGGGGGTTGAGGGGACACCGAGGTTGGGATATGATATATGAGAGAATATATCAATCAATTGCTATTGACCGGTTTCAGCTAGGAGCTTCTGCCTGGTACAGATGTGAGGCACAGAAGGCGGTGTCAGGTACGTGTGGGGTGCGTCAGATGGCAGGAAATGTGGAGCTTCCTGAATCTGTGTCGCTTCCCTGCTGTCCCAGACCTGGGTCCTTCTGTGGTGGACGGCTCTTACTGCGGCAGGCCTTTCCTAGTTCTTGTCTCTCCCCATCGCCCCGTCTTAGCTAGCTCTTTGAGCCTCAGGGCCTCAGCCTCCCTCCTCCTCTTTTCCTTCCACCTCTTCCTCCAGGTTCTTGCCCATAAGAACAGACAGAGCTAGAACTGAAACTTCAACAGATGTCATCTTTGTGGGTTTCTCTGAAGATGACTCTGCCCTGTGGTGAGGTTTGCGATGACTTTCTTGAGATGCAGGTTCATTGAAGTCAAAGGTCTCATCAGCATCAAGTCTATCCACGAACAAATGTGCTTCAAGCTTTACTGTCTGTTAGGGCTTTTGTGAGAGCTGGAGCGATTTCTGAGCCATTGTGTAAAAGAGGAGAGAGATGGACCCAGGTATAAAAACAATGGTAACCATTTGTGCTACTTCCCCCAGCCCCTGTCGCCCCTGGCACCCTTCAGGCTGAAGAGGAGACTCCCAGTGCTGCTGGCAGAAGGCCACCTGTGCTCAGGCCTCTGTGGTATTGCCTTGACTGAAGAAAGACACCTACTCAAAGGTGAAGCCCTTCCTGAAGCTTCTTGCATCTGGTGGCGGCCCAGCACTTGCGTGTGAGTATCTGGTTTCCTCTTTCCATCCGGGAGACGTCTCAGAGCCCAGAGTTTCCCGTGATGAGAGCTGAGAATAACACTGAGATAGCACCACAACATGGCTCCTCTGTGCCCACCACAGCGTGGCTCCTCTGTGCCCACACGTCTCCACTCCCTGATGTCCCACAGGTGCCACACTGAAGGGCATGCGCTCCGGCTCAGGTTCACACTGAAGGATGTGCACTCCAGCTCAGGTTCTGCTCTCACACCATTCTGTCTGAGCAGGTCCTTGCGTGTGTTTCTTACCTTACCTGCTCTGAGAGACCTCAGAGCTCACTTCACTCTCCTCCCACAGAGCAAGAAGGGTGCTGGAGATCAAACCACAGACTCCTTCCTGGCAAGGACTGAGCAGAGCCTCTTGCTTCTTTTTTTCTGGCTCTTCTAGACCTTAGGCCGTGCCAGGAGAGTGGAGCTATGAGCCCGACAGAACTGTCTACCATGGATACCGGGAAGTTCAGAGGCTGAGCGCAGAGGCTGCCTGGCCTCAGTAGCACCTGCAATGGAGAGTGGACACAGATCTAGAAATTGAGTTTATTGGGGATTATTATAAATTCTTCTTCTTAGCTCTTCCACTTGCTGCTGCTTCAATCTCAGCACGGGGGAGGCTGGGAGGGAAGGTGTTCTGAGGCTCACTGACAGCTCTAGGTTCAATGAGATACTGTCTCAAAAAAAATAAGGTAGAATTTGAAGAAGACATACAACATCAACCTCTAGCCACACATACACACACACACACACACACACACGTATGCACACACACATGTACACACACACACGTATACATACATATGTACACACACATACACTCACACTCTCTTGCACACACACACTGGAGATTTCAGACTCAGAGATTGAGGCTCCATCCATCTGGAACACAGGACCAACATTTTTAACATTCTCCACAATCCTAGAAATGGATAAAATGGAGAACCCTTGAGGATGCATATGAACCATAATTGTTATTTACTTGTAGAATATAAGTTGTGAACAAAGCCATGGGAGTCTCTGCACATACAGTGAAGAATAGGCCAGCAGCTCACCACCACTTCCCATCTGCAGCCTCTTACCAGGCAGGGCACAAGATGCCTTTTGATAAAAAGCATCCTTCCTCTGCCCTAACCACCATCCAGCTGTGTGTGAGACCACTGAGCTAACTTAAAGCAGGGCAGGCCTTAGAGAATGCGATGTGGCTGCTTTGAAGTTTCTGTGCAGACCTGGGGAAGGTTTGTGTGCAAGGTCCATGCATAGGAAATCAGCTGTGCACTGTGATGGAGAGCCAGTGTGGACACCACTCCTGACACACGGACAATGAGACCAAATCCCCTTAAGTCGAGACGCTTCTTCCCTTTGATACAATCAATAATTGTGAGAGCTTGAGACCGATCCCCTGCCAGTTCCCAATTATGATTATTATGTTTTTGTTTTGTTTTTGTTTTTTTCGAGACAGGGTCTCTCTGTGTAGCCCTGGCTGTCCTGGAACTCACTCTGTAGACCAGGCTGGCCTCGAACTCAGAAATCCGCCTGCCTCTGCCTCCCAAGTGCTGGGATTAAAGGCATGCGCCACCACTGCCCGGCTCCCAGTTATAAAATTATTAATACATATTAGCTGCACAAAATAACAGGCTTCCCAACTCTCATTCCTGTCCCTTGGGAGCCCCTCTTCTTTTTGGCTCATCACATTTTATCTTACTTTATTTACTTATCTTTTGTTGTTGTCGTTGTTGAAACAAGGTCTCACTATGCAGCCCTGACTATCCTGGAACTCACTCTGTAGACCAGGTTGGCCTCCTCCAACTCACAGAGATCCTTCTGTCTCTGCATCTACCTTCCGAGTGTGTCATCATTTTTGGCCCTTTTTTATTTTGAAGTTTCTGTAGATGACAGGAAGTGCACACTACATGCAGTTCCGTGTCTGGCTTAATTTTTGGACTGTGATAGCATCCCCTATCCATTCAATTGCTCCAAATGAGACAATGTCGTTATGTCTGGCTGTATGATATCTCTACTGTGACTTGGGCAATACTTAGAAATGAAGCAAGAGTATTGTTTCTAGCCAACATCCAATAAAGGTTCTTCACTCGACACAGTTAGTGAGTAGAATTGAATGTTGAGGAAGAAAAACATTACTGAAACCATTGGTGAAGTTAGAATATGCACTTGCTTCACAAGAGTGTTTATTGTGTTAGTGTTAAGTTTAAAAAATTATTTTATTTCCTGTATATGGATGGGTATTTTGCCTGCATGTGTCTTCTGACCTGAGGAGGTCAGAAGAGGGCACATGAGGGGAAGTTCCAGGGAGGGGAACATGACTAGTTGTTTTAAGTTCTTGCCACCATGACTTCCCAGCAGTGATGGACTATGACTGGAATTGTGATCCAAGCAAACTTTCTGGTCTCTGTGGTGGTCTGAATGATAATAGCCTCCATAGGCTCATATGTTTGAATGCTTGGTTCCCAGTTGGTAGAACTGTTTAGGAAGGATTAGAAGGCATAGCTGTCTTAGTTAGGGTTTTACTTCTGTGAACAGACACCATGACCAAGGCAACTCTTATAAGGACAACATTTATTTGAGGCTGGCTTACAGGTTCAGAGGTTCAGTCCATTATTGTCAAGGCAAGAGCATGGCAGCATCCAGGCTGGCATGGTGCAGGAGGAGCTGAGAGTTCTACATCTTCATCTGAAGGCAGCTAGTGGAAGACTGACTGCCAGGCAGCTAGGATAAGGGTCTTCAAGCCTATGTCCACAGGGACACGCCTACTCTAACAGGGCCACACCTTCTAATAGTGCCATTCCCTGGGCAGAGCATATACAAACCATTACAATGGCCTTTCTGGAGGAGGTGTTGGAAGAGCCCAATGGGCTCTGAGGTTTCCAAAGTTTATGCCAGGCCCAGTCTCTCTATCTCTTGTAAAGCTCTACTTTCTTGAGCACATGCCCAACTTGTCACTGTCAGGATGAGGAGCTAACCTTCTGAAGCTGTAAGCAAGCCTCCAGCTGCCTTCTTATGAGAGTTGCTGTGGTCATGGTGTCTCTTCACAGCAATAGAACAGTAATTATGACAGTCTCCTAGGATGCCTTTTGTCAGCGTGTTATATCATGGTGACAGAAATAAGACAGTGTTAGAAAATGAGTCTTGGGAATGAGCGAGTGTCAAAAGCTCCCTGCCTCAGTTTCTATCTAGTTCCCACAAAGTAGGGGCACCAGGTACCCTAGGAAAGCCCATTATGCTCTACCTCAGGGTGAGAGTTATAATCAGGTTTTCTTGTATATAACATGCTATAAATCTCTTGGGGGAAAAAAGTGCCTAAAATATCAATACCCTGCCGTTAGCTATGGGTCTTCACACTCAACCCTGTCATCTAGATTGTATCTTCAATGGTATGTGGCAATATCCCTGTAAACAGCAGTTTCCCTGTACTGTTACATCAAATCTTCTGTAATTTATGTGGGAAATTAAATTAATTAGATGCCAAAGACTTTTTCTGGTAGGCTCATTTTTACAATTGGTAACACACGAACTTTTCATTGAGTTTTATTTATTTTCCTCTGTGTGAGCTTTTGTTACATACAGGTTTCTGTCTGCAAACTCTTGTAAGCAAATGTTAGTGGATTCGCAGTTGGAAAGGGGAGCTTTACTGTAAATAACAGAGAGGCACACTCCAAGAAAAACCATGTTGATTTGAAAAGAGTACAGTGTTACAACATGCCGCAAGATTCACAGTAGCCACCAGTTTATGCAATGAGGTTGAAGCATGGAAAATCCAGAAACCCAAAAATGAAAATTGGGTAAGATACTTTGAAACAGTATTCCCTGGCCTCAAGGATTAATACTAATGGTGCCAGTTTGAGTCTAAACTCACAGTGGACAGATTGATGTCCTGGCAGATGTTTTCTGTGTAAGGTTGTGGGGACATTGTGTGGGGTGAGGTTTGGACAGTGGCTTGTTGGTAAAGTTTACTTTATTTAAGGCTACAGAGATGAGTCGGTGATTAAGAAGGCTGCTGCTCTTGCAGAGGCCCCAAGTTCAGTTCCCAGCACTCTCGTGGTGGCTCATAACTCCAGCTCCAGGAGACACTATGCCCTGTACTGGCTTCGGTGGCCACTGCACACACGTGACATTCACTCTCACATGCAAATGTAGAGATAAAAATAAAACTATATTCCTTATTAAATGATTTAGTTTTGTGTGTGGTGCACACACATGTATGTGTGTTTGCTCGTTTGAGTGCTCCTGTGGAGGTCAGTAGAGGAGGGAGGCATCAATCTCCGCCTCCTCCTCTGAAGCAAAGGCTCTCACAGAACTCATAATTTCTGTTGTTGGCTGGATGCCAGCAAGCCTAGAAACCTTGTCATCTTTGCTCTTCTTAGAGTTGGGGTTACAAGATTTTGCAGGAACGTCAGCTTGTTACACAAGTGCTGGGAACCAAATCCTGGTTTGTTCATTCATTGATTCATTCATTCATTCATTTTTTTTGCTTATCCTTCTTCCTCAGATGGTCCCAACATGTTTTGTTTTTAAAGACCTAAAGATTTTAAGGATTTATTTCATGTGAACAGGTCTTTTGTCTGTATGTCTGTCTGTGCACCACATATGTGCCTGGTACTGGAGAAGGCCAGCAGAGGGCATGGCATCTCTCGGACTGGATTTAAAGTCAGTTGTGGGTTGCCAGCCATGTGGGTGCTGGGAATGAACCCAGGTCCTTTGGAAGAGCAGCCCATGATGCTCTTACCTGTTGAGTCACTCTCCCGCTCCTTTATTTATTTCTCATTAGGGTGGGCATTAGCCACTCCATTTCAGTTCTGAGAATTTTCATAACAGATAATTCTAAAAGATTTTTTTTTTCTAGTGTCATCTGTCCTGATATTTATCATATGACAAGTTTTAATGCAGGTTAATAAAAGATCCTCCTGAGCTGTGCTTCAGGAAGCTTCAGTGCAGGCTTTGGCCCTACCACCAATTAGCTCTGTGCGTGTGTGTGTGCATATGTGTGCGTGTATGTGTTTGTGTGTGTGCATATGTGTATATGTGTGTGTGTGCATGCATGCGTGCATATGTGCATGTCTTTGCTCTTGTTTGTGTGTGTGTACGCGAGCGTGCATGCATGGGCATGGGTGTGCACATGTGTGCACACGCATGTGAAGGCCAGAAGTTTACGCTAGGTATAGTCCTCAGTCAATTCCCACTCCACCCTTTGAGAAAGAGGCTTTCACTGAACCCGGGGCTTGGTTCTGTCAGGATGCTTGACTGTGGCACTCCATGGATCCTCAGTCTTTGTCTCCTCCACAGGCTGGGGTCACAGGTAGACGCTCCAAGCTCGGCCTTTTATGTGGATCATGAGTCCTTACGCTTGCTCAGCGTGCACTTTGCCTACCCAATCTCTCCCTGACATGCTGTGATACTGGAGTGATTCATTTCACTTCTGTGGAATTGAGCATTCAGAATGAAAGAGTTTGAGTGTGAGAGAAGAAAGACAGACTGGGAGGCTGAGGTCATCTCCTTCCCTATATACCATGAGACGTGTCTGAGACATGAATGGCAGTCGTTCCATATATATGTGGGGTTGAATGCCACTTTCGGAGTCTCATCTCACTGGAGGAGAAGAGGGACAATGTATTCCCTTGTATCTGGTTCACTCTAAAACAAAAGGCTGGAGACCCTGGAAACCTAGCACAGTGACAATCACGGCCACCTCCTGGCAGAGCCATTCTAGTGCTGCAGTTCAACTGAGTCTTTGGGTGACAGAGTGTGCCTTGGAGAGGCCCCATTGACATGGGGGTTATCCATGACTTCGCTTTTATAATCAATTCCTTAAAACTAAAGAAAATTTTTTTAAAAGGGGAAGGCACTGGAGAGATGGCTCAGTGGGTAAGAGTGCGCCCTGCTCTTGCAGAGGACCAAGTTCAGAGGCTCATACCTGCCTGTATCTCTAGCTCCTGGGGAATCTGTTCCCTTCCAAGGCCACTAGGATGCATGTGTGCATATACACAGACACATGTAAGTAAATATAAAACAAATTGCCAGGTGTAATAAGTTTAATCCCAGTATTCAGGAGGCAGGATCAGACAGGTCTCTTAAGTAGTAGGCCAGCCTAGTCTATATAGGGAGCTCCAGGATAGCTTAGTCTACACAGAGAATTCCAGGCCATCCAGGGCTAAATAGTAAGAGCCTGTCACAAATAAACCTTTATAATCACTTTCTGATGCTTTCAACAGATGTTCAAGGACCCTTCCTTCTCCTTTTTCTCTTCCTTCTTTTTCTTTTCTTTCCTTTCCTTCTTTTGAGACAAGGTTTCATGTAGCCCAGGCTGGACTTGATCTTACTATGTATTTGAGGGTGGCCTTGAACTCCCAATCTTCCTGCCTCCACTTCCCAAGTTCTAAGACCATATATGTCTACCACCATATCCAGAAAGGCCTCTCTTTTAAGTTGCTTGCCTGCCTGTCTGCAGAACAGAATGGCCTCCCATTCCATATTCCCAACCTCTGGAATTTGTACTTGTTACATTATTTGGGGAGAAGGACTTTGAGGGTGTAATTCAGTCAACTGTCTTGAGGTAGGGGGTTTAGTGTGAATTATCTGGTTGGTCACAGCATTTACAGATGAGAAGAAAGACTGGTCACAAACACACTGAGAAGGAGATATGAAGATGGAGACCAAGATGGAGAGATGTGGCCAGAAGCCTAAGGTCACTCGATGGGTAGCACTTGGAATCACAGCAAGGGTTGTCCCAAGGAGCTTCCCAGGGAAGATTCTCCTGGGAAATGGCACCTATCTTGTCTCCAGGACTGTAGGAGAACAAGTATTGTCTTAAGCCACTGGCACAATGTCACAGTCTCCGGAGGGGACTAACACATGGTGAGGGCAGCTGCGCAAGTGGTCCTGCTGGGCAGGGATGGGAGCAGGTGTCTCTGACCTGGCACATCACCGATTGGAGTTGGAGTCATAGTTTCCATCATCATGACAAGCATCAGCAGCGCCTGAGAGTCCAGTGTTCACAGTCAGCTCAGCACTGACATTTTCCTGTCACTATACTATCTTAAAGGCCAGGGCTTCCCCCGAACTCCCTTAAAACCTCTTGGTGAGGAGAATTATAGACATGAACTGAGGTGTCAGAGATGCTTCTAAATGATAAACTCATTAGTCAGAAGGTAATTAGATTCACGGCTCACAGAACAGAAGCTGAGAGGAACACACTGTCACCTGAATAGCATCCAAGTGCTGAGGAGAGAGAAAGAGAGAGAGAGAGAGACAGAGAGAGAGAGAGACAGAGAGAGACAGAGAGAGAGACACAGAGAGACACAGAGAGACAGAGAGAGAAACACAGAGAGACAGAGAGAGAGACAGAGAGAGAGACAGAGAGAGAGAGGCAGAGAGAGACAGAGAGACAGAGAGAGGAAGAAGAAGAAGAAGAAGAAGAAGAAGAAGAAGAAGAAGAAGAAGAAGAAGAAGAAGAAGAAGAAGAAGAGAGAAGGAAAAGAAGAAGGAGGAGGAGGAGAAGAAGAGAAAGAGGAAGAAGGAGGAGAAGGAGAAGAAGAAGAAGAGAAGGAGAGGAAGAGGAAGAGGAAGAAGGAGAAGGAGAAGGAGAAGGAGAAGGAGAAGGAGAAGGAGAAGGAAAAGAAGAAGGTTTGCCTTGCAAGTGCAATTAATCCCTAGATTAATCCCTGCATTAATCCCTAGAACCCATGTTCAGAAACAAAAACAGGCAGGGTAGCACAAGCTTGCAATTCTAGCTCTCAGGGAGGCAATAGAGTTAGGTGGATCTCTGGGGCTCTCTGGAGAGCACACATCAGAACAACAGAAGCAAATGGTAAGAGACATATTAAGAGCAAGCATTGTGCTGAGCAGTGGTGGCGCACGCCTTTAATCCCAGCACTCCAGAGGCCCAGGCAGGTGGATCTCTGAGTTCAAGGCCAGCCTGGTCTGCAGAGTGAGTTCTAGGACAGCCAGGGCTATGCAGAGAAACCCTGTCTTGAACAACAAAACAAATAAACAAACAAACTAGAACCAAGAGTAGATGGGCAGATTCCCTCCCATACAACTGTCCTGAGGAAAGGTGATGACCCCTGCTTGTCTCTGCCTCAGATCTGAGGTAAAGAGGTAAAAAGACAGGAAGAATGTACTGAAGCTTGAGAGTCAAGGAGCCTCCTCTGCATAGCATGATGCTCCACTGCTCTGGAGGCAGGGTGGGGCTGCCCCAAACCCCAGAAGGGTAAGTCTGACTGTTTCAGTTCCATCCTTTGGATTGGTTGAAGCATGGTATATAGCTGAAGTGCCCAGGAGGAGGAGTGAGCACAGCAGCAGACATGCGGCAGAGGAGTGGGTAGCTCTGAAACCTCAGAAGAAAGGCTTGCTCCGGTACCTGGTAAGAAGCATCCTTGGGGTTAGGGCTCAGAGGTAGTGGCAGGGGCCACTTTCATCTCCTTACAGAGAGATCAGGAGAAGGCTCATATTGGGATCATAAAAATTTTGAGCGTCTCCACAGCCTGAGCCCACAAGCGTGTGTGTCTCTTGGTGGCTGACAGGAGAATGTCTTTTGCTCTCCGGGACAGAGAAAGGGCCGAAAGCTCTCACAAGACTAGAAAATTTAAGCAAGATAGGATCTTCTGAGGGTCAACCTTTCTACACAGAAAACTTCCATTCAATCCAGACTGCTCATATGTCTTTCTTTTTTTCTTTCTTTCTTTTTTTTAAAGAAAAACTCTTTTTTTAAAAAAAATTACTTATTTTATTTATGAGTAGTACACTGTAGCTGTCTTCAGACACACCAGAAGAGGGCATCAAATCTCATTACAGATGGTTGTGAGCCACCATGTGGTTGCTGGGATTTGAACTCAGGACCTCTGGAAGAGCAGTCAGTGCTCTTAACCACTGAGCCATCTCTCCAGCCCCCTCATATGTCTTTCAATGGAGTTTTAGAATCTGTGTGTGAGGCATGTTGGGAATGGAACTTCGGGCCTTGAGCAGGTTAAACATGTTCTACCAGTGAGCTGTGCCCCAAGGCCCTGTATGTTTTATTTCGTGTTAGTTTTGTGTGTGTGAATATGTGTATGTATGTGTGCATGTACAGGAGGTCAGAAGTCAGCTTTAGTACTGTCCTTCCGGTGCTCTCCTTGGCTTTGTGCTCACCAAGCAGGCCAGGCTGGCCAGGGCCGTGGAGGTCTGCCTGGCTCTGCCTCCCCAGCATGGAGATTACAAGTACACACCACCAGGCAAGGGTTTGGGGGTTTAATTGAGGTCCCCATGCTTGTTTAGCAGGCGCCTTGCTTACTGAGATGTCTCCTCAGCCCTGGTGTTTGACATGACTGCTTTTCAATCTTTACTAGGTTTACTTCTGGTGAATCTGGTGCTTTTCACTTTGAGAGTAATTGGAATCATTTTTTTCTACTGCATTTTAAATCATTTTGGGTGGTTATGGAAGCAATGAATGAATGAACTAAGTTAATGAATATCATGGGATACATCTAAAGCAAAATACAAAATGAGACATCATATATGTAGCTTAGAAATGAGTACACAAATATTGTCTATTACATACATACATACTTTGTATGAGACGGGGTTTCTCTGTGTAGCCCTGACCTTTCTGGAACTCACTCTGTAGACTAGGCTAACCTCGAACTCAGAGATCCACCCTCTTCTGCCTCCCAAGTGCTGGGACTAAAGATGTGTACCAACAACACACCTGACCTGTATTTTGTTTGTGGATTCATAAAATGAAAGAGAAGCCATGCAGGGTGACTCATGCTTTTAATCCCAGCACCTGGGAAGCAGAGGCAGGTGGATCTCTGTTTGAGGTCAGGTTGGTCTACAGAGTAAGTTCCAGGACAACTAGGGCTACATAGTGAGATCTATCTTAAAAATACCAAAATTAACTAATTACAACGAGAGAGAGACAGGGGGCAGGGAAAGCTAAGCAAAGTGGTACAGATCAGTAATACCTCCACTTAGGAGGCTGAGGCAGGAGGATCATGTGGGGAGAACAGCTAGGTGGGAGAGCACTTGCTCCACACGAACACCCTGATATTGAGCCTCAGGGAAAGGGGGGTGTGTTTAAGGGCTTCAATATGTGACTAAAGTCCTCAGTGCCTCTCATGTGCCTGTTTGACCAGGTCTTCCTGCCTCGATGGATTACACGCTGGAACCCAATGTCACGATGACGGACTACTACCCTGATTTCTTCACCAGCCCCTGTGACACAGAGCTCCTCATCGGAGACAGCATGTTGTATCTGGCCGTCTTGTACTGCATCTTGTTTGTGCTGGGCCTTCTGGGAAACAGCTTGGTCATTTTAGTCCTTGTGGCCTACAAGAAACTGAGAAGCATCACAGACATCTACCTCCTGAACCTGGCTGCTTCTGACCTGCTCTTTGTCCTTTCTATTCCCTTTCAGACCCACAACCTGCTGGACCAGTGGGTGTTCGGGACCGTGATGTGTAAGGTGGTCTCTGGCCTTTATTACATTGGTTTTTTTAGCAGCATGTTCTTTATCACACTCATGAGTGTGGACAGGTACCTGGCTATTGTCCACGCTGTCTATGCCATCAAGGTGAGGACTGCCAGTGTGGGCGCAGCCCTGAGCCTGGCAGTGTGGCTGGCTGCCATCACAGCCACCATCCCGTTGATGGTGTTTTACCAAGTGTCCTCTGAAGACGGCATGCTACAATGCTTCCAGTTCTATGACCAGCAGTCTTTGAGGTGGAAGCTCTCCACCCACTTTGAAGTCAACACCTTGGGTCTGCTGCTTCCCTTTGCCATCCTTCTGTTCTGCTATGTCAGGATCCTGCAGCAACTTCGAGGCTGCCTGAACCACAACAGGACCAGAGCCATCAAGCTGGTGCTCACCGTGGTCATTGCGTCTTTACTCTTCTGGGTCCCGTTCAACATGGCCCTCTTCCTCACATCCCTGCACGACATGCACATCTTGGATGGTTGTGCCACAAGGCAGAGGCTGGCTCTGGCCACCCATGTCACAGAGGCCATCTCTTTTGCACACTGCTGCGTGAACCCTGTCATCTATGCGTTCATAGGAGAGAAGTTCAAGAAATACCTCATGGATGTGTTTCAAAAGAGCTGCAGCCATATCTTCCTCTACATAGGGAGACAAATGCCGGCCGGGACATTGGAAAGGCAGCTGTCCTCGAACCAACGATCTTCCCACTCTTCCACACTGGACTACATTTTGTAAGGGTAGTGCGCATGGGAGGCAGCCTCCACCTCATTGCCCTTCTCCCCTCCCCACACTCACTTCTCCTTTCCCCTCCTTTTCCTACTTCTGCCTTACAGAGACAGAGTCTCACTATATAGCCCAGTCTGGCTTTGAACTCTCAACCCTTCTGCCTCAGCCTCCTGGGTGCTGGACCAGCACCACCCTACTTTAAAAGAAATAGAATACATGTTTTTCTTCCATGAAAAAAGTGACCTCTTAGTTTTGGGATTTCTGTGCCTGTGTCTACGACAGAAAATGTCTTGTATTTTTTCTCAGTAATAATGATCTGGCCGGTTTGGTTTCCTAAAATGTATTGACAAATACTCCTCTTCTCAGGAGCTGAAGAGAAGGCTCTGCAGCTAAGAGCACTTGTTCTTACTCTGAGAACTGGGTCCAGTTCTCAGCACCCACATGGTGGTTGAAACCATCTGTAACTCCAGTTTCAGGGGATCTGGTGTCCCCATCTGGTTCTGTGGACACTAGGAACACGTATAGTGAAGCATATATAACTGCAGGTGAAACACTTATACACATAGACCAGCATAGAATAAAAACCTAGTCTCGGCCGGGCAGTGGTGGCGCAGGCCTTTAATCCCAGCACTTGGGAGGCAGAGGCAGGCGGATTTCTGAGTTCGAGGCCAGCCTGGTCTACAGAGTGAGTTCCAGGACAGCCCGGGCTACACAGAGAAACCCTGTCTCAAAAAACCAAAACCAAACAAACAAACCCAAAACCTAGTCTCTGAAACGGTTTGTGTAAAAAAAAAAAATGGCATTACTTTCTTTTTGAAAGTTTGGTACAACTTATTAATAAAGCAATCCAGGGTACTTCTGTACGAAGATTTGCATTTCATTTACCAGACAGAAACATTCTGCCCTTTTATCTGCTTGTGATTTGTAAGAAATTCTGCTATTCTCCTTAAGTTCACAAATACATGAGCTTGAAGTTTTGACAATTAATTTTATTGAACAATCTTTTTTTAGTATGGGGATGGCCCTTTCTGGTCTTATGGTTCTCTCTCTCTCTCTCTCTCTCTCTCTCTCTCTCTGTGTGTGTCTCTCTCTGTCTCTTTGTCTCTCCTCTTCCACTCCCCCTTCCCTTCCCCTCCCCCTCCTCTTCCCCTTCCCCTTCCCCCCTCTCTCCTAGATCAGTTTTGTGGGACTTATCTGTTGATTAAATCTTTGCAGCGAGCCAGCCTTTGGTCTCACTGGCTTCCTGCCTCCTCTGCTCAATAATTTCTGTTTTTATTTTCATTTCATCTATTTGCTTTGGGTTTCATTTCCTATGGGCTCCTGGAATCTTCTATTATCTAAGTATTCACTCAGTGCTACATAGTTCCATCTGAGCACTTTGGTTTTGGGGTACATTTTACACATGTTTTTTTAAAAAAAATTTGCTTATTTATTTTATGTATATGAGTACACTGTCATTGTCTTCAGACACATCAGAAGAGGGCATCAGATCCCATTACAGATGGTTGTGATACACTATGTGGTTGCTGGGAATTGAACACAGGACCTCTGAAAGAGCAGTCAGTGCTCTTAACTGCTGAGCCAGCCTCCCCCATTTTATACAATTTAAGTTTGATCTTAACCAGAAGTCTGAGAAGTAGTCTTCTACTCCTGCCTTAGCCACTGTTCTATTGCTGTGAAGAGACACCATGGCCAAAGCAACTTATAAAAGAAAGAATTTAATTGGGGGCTTGTTTAAAGTTTCAGACAGTTAGTCCTTTATCATCATGGTGGGAGCAGGGTGGCAGGCAGGGAGGCATGGTGCTAGAGAAACAGCTAGGCAGCAGGCAGAGAGAGAGAGAGAGATTGATTTTGAAACCTCAGAGCCTGTCTCCAGTTATAGACCTTCTTCAACAAGGCCACACCCTCTGGGGACTAAGCAAGGAAATTTACGAGCCTATGGGGTGGTTCTCATTTAACATTCATACAGTAGCTATGTACATTCTTCTCAGAGAACATGCACATAGCGGTTTTTTTTTTTTGTTTTTGTTTTTTCAAGACAAGGTTTCTCTGTGTAGCCCTGGCTGTCCTGGAACTCACTCTGTAGACCAGGCTGGCCTCGAACTCAGAAATCCGCCTGCCTCTGCCTCCCAAGTGCTGGGATTAAAGGCGTGTGCCACCACCGCCCGGCGCACATAGCGTTTTATTTCTTTAAAATGTATCAAAAATTATTTTATGACACAAGAACGGTTTCCATTCACCCATGAAGGTAACCGGTTGCTTCTGCGGAGAAGCTAGTGACACTGTTCAAGGCTTCTGTGTTCCAGCTCTTTCTCTGCTTCTTTCCTTTCTGCTTCCTTCTTGTTGCTTTCGTGAGTCAATGAGCTTAACGAGGGTTGCTTTCAGAGGTCTATGGGTGAAGAGTTTTTTGCAGGAGCAGGAGCGACTTCCAGAGGCCACATCAATGAAGAAAATGTCTGTCCACCCAGACTTTTGTATTCTTTATTTGCTTAAAATAACCTTTATTTTAGAAAATTGTTTCTTATGAGTGTGGAGGTCAGGTCAGAGTTGGCAATCTCTTCCCTGCACGTGGGGCTCAGGGATGGAATTCAGGCACCGTCACCTCTGAGGAACTGCACAGTCTGAGTCCTTGATGATTTTTTTTCCTGGTTGATAGGAGAGATACTGTTAGTATTCTGTCTAAACTCCACCTTCACAGTCACCTGGCAACAGCCAGGTATGCTCCGCCCCACAGTTACCTGGCAACAGCCAGGTACACTCCTCCCCACAGTCACCTGGCAACAGCCAGGTTCGCTCCTCCCCACAGTTACCTGGCAACAGGCAGGTAGGCCTGCCCACTATAAAAGGGGCTGCTTGTCCCCTCCTCTCTCTCTTGCCCCCTTACTCCTGAGCCTGCAGGCTGTCCCCTCCCCCCTCCTCCCTTCCCTTCCCCCTCTCTCCACGTGGTCATGGCCGGCCTCTACTCCTCTACCTCTCTGCTCTCTCTCTCTCCTCTCACTCTCTTTCTCTCTTAATAAACTCCCCCTTGTGGAACCGTTTGGTCTGGTGTTGTCTGTTCAGGTACATCAAAATCTTTTCAGGTACATCAAAATACCCAACTTTGATTATGACTTATTTATTTTCCATTTTAATTCTGTTTATTTTTACTGTATATTTTGAAGCTGTCATTGGATACAGACAAATAAAGAATTGTTCTGCATGTTTTCAAAAATCAAATAGCCTCTTTTGTTACTATGAAATCTCTTTCATGCCCAACAATACTTCTTTTTGAGATGCAGGTGGGTAGGTTTGAGACAGGATCTCTCTACATAACCCTAGCTATCCTGGAACTCACTGTGTAGCCCAGGCTAGCCTTGAACTCACAGAGATCCACACACCTCTGCCTTCAGAGCACTAGGAATAAAGGCATGAGTCACCATGTCTGGCCCAATAATATTTCTACAAAGCAAGTTTGAGGTCAGCCTAGGATACAGGAGAGCCTACCTCAAAAAAAAAATAAAGTTTAAGGAAAGATAAAAATATTTATTGTTATAGCAAGAGGTTGCCAAGTTGGAATCTTAGAGTAAGATGTTGCCAAAACCACCGGCTCTTAGCTCCTCAGTTGTATCGGCCAGCAAGGGCATCATCTTCTTCACCGTCTCCATGCTTCTCTGACAGAACTTTGCAAGCAGCCAGCCCTGTGTGACGGCAACATGCTGTGTGGGGTGGGACAGGCAACTCTGCCGTGTGTGTGAGGCTCGGAGTATGGAGAGGGGGGTCCCAGGACGTTTTACCAGACTGTCAGCTTCCAGAATTCCCTTCCTGTGTCCTGCTCAGATGTTTCTAGATCAAGAGCCACTCCGGCGTTTTGAATCACATGAGCTTTCTGATGGGGCAAGGACTTGACTCGGTCACGCTGCATCACGTACAGCTGGCCTCTCTGAACTTCGGGAGGCTGTGGGTGAGACGGGGATGGGGTCCGCAGAGACTGAGGGGCCATCTGTCCTGCCTGCCCACCCAGCTGCCTGATACCCGTATGTAAACTTTCTTTGCATACTTAAACGACACATTTTAGTAATGTAATAAAATAAACAGTAGATAGGGTTTTTGTTTGTTTGTTTGTTTGTTTAGTTATCAAACTTGGGGTTACCTGATTTAACTGTTTGCTGCTTCCAATTCCTTACCCGTTAAAGGGAATGGAGCTAGAACTGGCTGAGGAATTCGTTAGAGCAAGGAAGTTGTGCTCTATCGCCACCTGCTGGTCACTGACTAGCGGTACCACCAGCTGCCCACAGTCGCAACAAACTGGACCTCTCATTTCCCACAGTGTGCATCTGTGTGCCCACGTGCCCCGTTGTTCCTGGGGTGACAGAAAGCTACGCTCAGCCACTCTTCCCAAACATGCCAATTAAACAAGGTAAGTCGTAGAGGTGAAGAGATGGTTTAGTAACTAAAAGCACGGACTGCTCCTGCAAGAGGGCCTGAGTTCGGTTCCCAGTACCCGAGCTTGGCAGGTTGGTTTGACAGCTCATAACTGACTGTAACTCCAGCTGTAGTGGATCTGATGCCCAACACACACTCCATGCCTCCCCCTTCTCCTGCTTTTATAAAATAGAGAAAAATCATTGTGAAATACAGAGGTTTATTCGATGTGGCAATGTTGGGAAGAAGAACAAATAAAGTGATCTAGAGGCTTCCACATCCATCTTCAGGGTCCTGACACAGACCTGGGTTTATATAGACGGCAAGCCATACGCAGAAATGAGCAGTCCTGGTCAGTGTGGTCCCACACATCTTCGCCGTCTGGGTTCCATCTCTCCGGTATGGTGGCCCAGCAAGTGGCTAAACTGTGTGTGACCACTTGCTGGAAGCAGGTTCAAGTCTGTCTTCTTGCTGTTGTCAGGGTTCAGCCTTTCCCTTCCCCTGCATGAGTTCTCTGGGGAAGCTTTAGTCCTTTAGGGTTCGTTGGCTCCATATGCTCATAGTCAACAGAATCACAAGTTCTCGCTCACTAGAGTGATTCCAGTTAAGAACATGTTGTCAAGGGAAGGCTGACGAGCTGTTCTAGATTCAAGGATGGCTCATTGGAATGTGCGACCATGAAACACATGCAGGATGCTTTGGTATCGTCTGGTAAACCTGCATTTTCACTATGCAGTTGAATACATGTTGATTAGCAAGCAGGTAAACACTTCCAACAGTGTTGGGATCCCCTGCCTGACTTGTTCATTGCCACATCCCATATCCCAGGTTTTGTGTACTTGCTGGGTGAATTAAGAAGTTAGCCCTTAAAGATCATTAAGAACCAGAGAGAGCTATGGATGGAGAGGTGGCTCAGCAGTTAAGATGCTTACCACTCGTGCTGGAAGACCCAGGTTCAATTCCCAGCACTCACCTGTCAGCTACAGTCACCTGTAACTCCAACTCCAAGGGTATCTGTGGGTCTTCCTTCCTCCCAGGGTCATTCATTGAGTATGAACAGAAATGACAACACTCTGGGATCAGCTTCAGGGAGACAGATCAACTTTATTTGGGATAAGTTGAGGGTTATATAGTTTTGGGGAAGGGGTAGGAATATCCAGTGTTAGCACAAGCCATGTCGGAAAGCTGTTATAGCAAGCAAATCAGTTTTCTGGAGATGGCTCACCATTTTGCATGGCTGTGATGGGTACACTCTGAGAGGCACAGCCCCGGAGACTTCATCCCAGGATTGCTCAGTGCTGATCTGCCTTCCCTTGCCACTGTTACACAGCCTAATGATTCCTAGGCATCAGCCCACCCTAGTGAGCAAATTTCCTGCAGATCAACATGAAGATGAACTTTCCCGAATTAATGGTGTTTAGATGAATTAATGACTTTATAGAATTCCTGATTTAATTCAAATAATTTTAAGAAAAAGTTTAAGGAAATAGTTTTAGTTGTTTTGCCAGAAAAACGAAATACAGTTAGAATCAAGAATAGAATGTGCTCACTCCTCCATTAGAATTGTAAGTAAAGGCTATATAATAAGGAACACAATGAACTTTTATAAATTACACTAAGAAGAGAAATAAGCTTGAGACAGATTTATGATCAAGGAAAAAACATTCATTCCAGGTCAGGTCCAAGGATGAGGCCACACAGGTGTGCACCATGATAAAGCAAGGCCATGTGAAACTGTTGCTTTGAACTTATAATGAGCTTATAGAATAAACACTGCTTTGAACTTACTATCTTTTTTGTTTATTTGTTTGTTTGTTTTTTTGAGACAGGGTTTCTCTGAATAGTCCTGGCTGTCCTGGAACTCACTCTGTAGATCAGGCTGGCTTCGAACTCAGAAATCCGCCTGCCTCTGCTTCCCAAGTGCTGGGATTAAAGGTGTGTGCCACCGCCCGGCCTTGAACTTACTATCAACATCCTTCTGCAATTCCCCTTCTGTGTAGCATTTTATTTATCAGGTAATTTTATAAAGAACTTTTGTTTAAGAAGATATAAAAATGCTGAGAGAAGAAAATAATGTGTGGCTGTTGGGGCTCTGCTCCGTCCACCCAATGTGTGTATATGTGTCTGTCTGTATGTACAATATGTATATGTCTGTCTATATGTATGTACATATGTATGAATATAGGTATATGTGTATGTATATAAGTATGCATGTTCACTTGTGAAATTGATGAAACAGGTGGTCAGGCCCAGTCAAGTGTGTGTGTGTATGTGTGTGTGTGTACATGACTTTTTCTTTATCCTTTTTGTCTCTGGCTCATATAGAGTTAAGGAGTAAAGATCCCAAGTAACTAAGTTTCTTTTCTTAATCCCCTGCTGCTATCAGTAGGAGTTAACTGCCAGAAGCCATCAGCTCCTGGCCTCCAGAACAGTAAGAGAGAATTGAAGGCCAGGGGCCATCGGCCTTTGGTCTTCATCCTATGCTGTGTCCCACCTCAGTACATGACCCTGTCGAGGCTGCCCCCTAGCACAGGGTGGGCAAAGGTCATTAGCTGAATGCTAAGTAAGGTACTGAGATGCCTTATTAGCATGGGAGGTACTCCAGGAATCTCAGGGGCTTACTGATCAGGCTTTTACAGGGAGAAAGGACTCTGAGCCTGTAATGTAACCAAGGCAACAGTTCTCAATTGTGGTTCCATATGACTCTGGCTTGTGTCGAGTTGACATAAAACTAACCAGGTCAACAGCACAACAGCCTTGCAGCAGGGCTGTCTGATTTCCAGGTAGGAATCAAGGAAGGAGGTTGGAGGCAGGATGCATGGCCATTGACATCTCTTTGATGGAAACTCAATTCCCCAGATGAAAGACCTTGGCACCTGGAAGTCCTTTAGCTAGGGATTCAGAGTGTCTCAGTGGATCCCGTGTTCCCCGTGAGGAGAAGGGGCTGCCGCAGGAGCTGTGGCCTCAGAAGCAGCTGGATTCTAACATGGATTCCTTATAGCCACAGGACCTCCATGACTCTGGGCATCACCAAAATATCCAAGAGGAGTCTCGGTGAGGGTCCAGTATTGATGGTATAGCAGAAGCCAGAGGCCTTGTGCCTCCAGCCCTGACTCTTATCTGTCACGAGCAGGTTGTGATAAGGTTTCAGTATCGCCTTGGGGAGAGAAACAACAGGTCCTTCTCCACTCAGGGATTGTATGCTGGATTTGACTGTGAGATTATCAGTTCCTCAAGAGGGAAAAGAGAGTATGCCAGAGGGTTTGACATTCAGTTACTCTTTAATAATGCACAGCAAGCAATATATTATCACCAATGCTAAGGCTATTGCTACAACAAGATATTGCCACATTTCCTATGCATCGCCTCTAACAATATCGGCATAATAAACACAAATAATAAATTGCTAATTACCAAAGAAATAAGCATAGCAACAAATACCTCATTCAGTCATGGGTTATACAACCTGAATCCTTATGATGGTCTTGGTTCCAGGTCCAGAGTCTGTGAAGGCGGGGTCAGGCTGCGGCTTCCAGCTAGTTGAATTGCTAATTTGAGCTTGTAGGGTGCTTGACCATGAAGAGGAGGCATTACTCTCTCGGTTAACTCTTTGATGGTTGGGAGTTGAGGAAGCCTGGTGGAGAATCATGTCAGGCAGTCATAGCTACCAATGTGTGGTGAAGGGCTCTTCTTTTATGTTTGATTTAGCGTTACTGCTGATGTGCATGGCAGATAACCACTCGTGTCTGGTCATTGCTGGCCTCTGACCTCATCACAGCTGGTTATCATACTTATTCAAAGCAACTTCACTTCAAGACTTGTCTCTACAAGTTCCTATGACAAAATGGAGTTGGTCCTGTTAAGGGCCTGCTCCTTACACCTTGGACCAGACCAAGCACAGTTGAGAAAGCAGAATATAAAAGCCTTCTGTAATAATCTCTACCTCCACCCCAACCCCACTCCCCCAAAATGGCAGCCTGGAGAGGAAGCCATCAAGAGCCTTAAAAAAAAAAAAAGTGACAGGGATGCTGAAGTGTAGCTCTCTCTCCACAGCTGATGGCTTCTGGGGGGTCAGGGACAGATGGAGATTCATCTTCCCTTGGGGGCTGGCCACCAGGAGTTTGACCATGCTCCAATGAGCATGGTCAAACAACCCAAAGGGACTTGGTTTTTGTTTGCTTGTTTCTTCCTTTTTACTTTCATCTGCTTTGGGGGGAAAGGTCATGGGGGAGGGGCAGCCATGGGCAGGGCAGGAGGTGAGCACGATCAGGATGCATGATGTAAGAATCCCAAATAATTGGGCGGTGGTGGCCTTTAATCCCAGCACTTGGGAGGCAGAGGCAGGTGGATTTCTGAGTTCGAGGCCAGCCTGGTCTACAGAGTGAGTTCCAGGACAGCCAGAGCTACACAGAAAATCCCAAATAATCAATAATATGAAAAAACCCTGGGTTTTTATGACTCAGGAGACAGAGGCAGGAGGATTGCCTGGGCTACACAGTGAGACTCAGTATGATCAATTTCTTTCTTTCTTTCTTTCTTTCTTTCTTTCTTTCTCTCTCTCTCTCTCTCTCTCTCTCTCTCTTTCTTTCCTTTCTTTCTTTCTTTCTTTTCAGTTTCCATCTGTAACTCCTCTTTTGTGTATATTAGTATTCTGTCTAAACTCCACCTCCACAGTTACCTGGCTACAGTTAGGTATTCTCCTCCTCCTCGTAGTTACCTGGCAACAGCCAGGTAGGCCTGGCCCACTATAAAAGGGGCTGCTTGCCCTTTCCTCTTTCTCTTGATCTCTTGCCTCTAGCTTCTCTCTGTGCCCTTGCCCCTCCCCCTTCGCTTCCCACTCTCTCCACGTGGTCATTGCTGGCCTCTACTTCCCTACTCTCTCTCTCTGCCTCTTACTACCCTCCTGATTCCCCTCCCCAAGCCCTGAATAAACTCTATTCTATGCTAGTGTGTGACTGGTCCCTTAGGGGGAAGAGATGCCTCTGCATGGGCCGGCTGAGACATCCCCTTCCCCCATACCTCTCCACACACCCACAGAATATACTCACTTTCTCTTTATCTTTTTATAAACACATCAGTGTAACATTTTAGCCATGAGGTAATTTTATAAAGAACTTTTGTCTAAGAAGGTATAAGAATTCTGAGAGAATAAATAAAGTCTGGCTGTTGGGGCTCTGCTCCATCCACCCAATGTATGTATGAGCAATTTCATGAAAAAATTTTCCCTCTCAAAATAGAAAGCAAAGATGCCTGGGGCTAAAAGCTTAATGCTAGCGTACTCACTTGGTGTTTGAAGGTCCCAGGTTCAGTTTTCCCCATATTAAAAAAAAAAAAAAAAGGAGCCAAGTGTATTGACGCACGCCCTTAATCCCAGCACTTGGAAGGCAGAGGCAGGCGGATTTCTGAGTTCGAGGCCAGCCTGGTCTACAGAGTGAGTTCCAGGGCAGCCAGGACTACACAGAAAAACTTTGTCTGTGGCTAGAGAGATGACTCTTTGGATACGAACCGTGACTGATCTTCCAGAGATCCTGATTCCCAGCAACCACATGGTGGCTCACAGCCATCTGTAATGAGATCCCGTATGTCTGAAGACAGCTACAGTGTACTCACATAAAATAAATAAGTAAATAAATTCATAAATAAATTTTTTTTTAAGAAAAACCTTGTCTCGAAAAAACAAAATAAACGAACAAAACGCACAAAGACGAGGCTTGAGAGCCAGCGGTTGGAACACTTGCTTTGCAGAGGATCTGAGGTTGGTTTCCAGCGCCCAGGTAGGGCAGCTCAGGACTGCCTGTGAGCACCTGGGCTCTGCAAGAAGCTACACTCACACATACACAACCACGCATACAACTAAAAATAAAAGCCAGGCTTGGTGTATATGCCTTTAGTCCCAGCACTTAGGGTTAAAGAGGCAGGAAGAGCTCTAGGAGTTCAAGATCGCTTGGTCTACACACAGAGACACAGAGAGGGTTCAGGGCAGCTAGGGCTACACAGAGAAACCCTGACTCCAAAACCAAAAAGAAAACAAAAAAAGGAGATACGTGAATTTTAATTTTAAAAATTCGTGTATAAAAAGGCATTCCACCCTGCTTCAGTTCTTAAATATAAATTAAATACAATTAAAACTCAGCCAGTCACCCATTTCAAAAAGCGCTTTAGGCGCCAAAAGAAGAGCGCCGAGCAGGAGACATGTTTATAGCACGGCAGCCGAGAACCGCGGACCCTGCAGTTCTGGGTGGAGCCACCAGGTGGCGGTGAGATCGCGTCGCCGGATGCGCTACGTCACCGGAAGCGGGATCTCACCTTTTTTGACTGGTTCCTCCAGCTTTCCCCTCCCCCGGAAACATAGAGCGGCTTGTCTCAGGTACTGAGGCCGGAGGCCGGGCGGACGGGCGGGGAGGGATGGGCGTGAGCGCGGAATCCCGGAGCCTCTCAGTCGCCGGGGCCGGGCTCGCGTCCCCCATGATCGAGAAGGCGCGCTCGGCGCTGCTGCCGTCGCAGGATGTAGAGGACACGGTGGAGACGCTCATGGTGAGCTCGTGGGAACAGGGGGACCGGGACAGGAACGGCATTGTGGGGGCAGGACAATGCTTCTAGAACATTCTAGAACATTCTAACGGTAACTGATAAGAGCACTTCGGGGCACCTCGGGCCTCCTTCGGACCGCCCGCTTCCCTGCAGGGTGCCGCCTCGACTTTCGGGGCTCGCCAAGGCCACGCCCATTTCGTTGGGTTGGCTGCGCTGCTGGGATGCCATTGGTGGAGACGGGGGCGGGGCGGGGCGGAGTCTCTCGTAGCCAACCATAGACGGAGGTGGGGCTGTACAGGGCGGCCTGGGCAGGGATGCGCCTCAGTGGGGCAAGGATGCACGGTTTTGGGGATGTCTTAAAAATTCTTGGTTTTTTTGTTTTGAGTTGGGAATCTCACTGTGTAGCTCGGGCTGGAACTCGCTATTTAAACCAAGCTGGCTTCGAACTCCAGAGTGCTAATACTAAAGGAATGTGCTCCCCTATGTCTGGCTCTTTTTGGAAATCTTTAAAGATAACCACTGTGGCTCCAGGACCATGTCTTTCAAAACTGCATACCTTTTCTCTCTGGCCCGCCATCTTTCCTCTTTTGATGTGTGTTGGACGTAGAGATTTTGCTGTTTTTCGTTTTGCTGCGAGATGGTAGAAGTTGTGGAACTATTTGGCTGTTGAAATGCTGCTTACGCCCATCGTGTTTTGCGTAGTACTATTTGCTCATTGTGCTTTTGGTTTTTATTTTTATTTATGTGTGTGCTGGGGGTAGGTGCACAAGAGTGCAGATGCCCAAGAAGGCCAAAGAAGGCGTTGGTATACCCGGGAGCTGGAGTTAAAGGTGGCTGTGAGCACCCTGCCGTATGGGTGCTGGGAACCTTATGATCCCTCTAGAAGAATATTGTTCACTTTTGGTAATTTGCTAGCCCTTTCTGGTTCTTTTGATCTGTTCTCACACTTAGAAAATTTGGAATATTCAGCTTTAAGCCGTGAATACGGTTGAGCTACTAAAATAAGTTAAATCTGTTTTGAAGTCAGAGGTGTAGCCTTTCAGGAAAGCACCTTCGTCTCCGTCACTATAACAAAACTAAGCCCAGGACCAGCATGTTGGCTCATGAAGAGGCAGGCTGTGTGAGCATGAGACTGTCTCAAAACAAGTACAGGGCTGGAGAGACGGCTCAGCGCTTAAGAGCACTGACTGCTCTTCCAGAGGTCCTGAGTTCAATTCCCAGCTACTACATGGTGGCTCACAGCCATCTGTAATGGTCATCCGATGCCCTCTTCTGTTGTGTCTCAAGACAGCAACAGTGTACCCACAGACACGAAATGAATAATCTTCTTCTTCTTTTTTTTTTTTTTTTTTTTTTCTGAGAGACAGGGTTTCTCTGTATAGCCCTGGCTGTCCTGGAACTCACTCTGTAGAACAGGCTGGCCTCGAACTCAGAAATCCACCTGTCTCTGCCTCCCAAGTGCTGGGATTAAAGGCGTTCGCCACCACTGCCCGGCGAAATAAATAATCTTAAAAAAAAAAAAAATAACCCAAGTACAACAGACCCACAGAATCCATTCTCAAAGGATATGCACAACGCTGTTCAAGTTATCTGCTTTTTTTTTTGGTTTATCCATTAGAATCGACATTGAGGTGGTGGTGGTACACTTTAATCCCAGCACTCAGATTCAGATGGCTCTCTTTGAGTTCAAGGGCAGCTTGGTCTACAGAGCCAGAGCTAATAGAAAAGCCCTGTATTTAAAAAAACCAAAACAAAAAACTGTCGGTTCTTTTTGTTGACTCTATGAGTATTGGGCCAGTGATGTTCTCAGTCACTGTGCTATAAAGATAAGACATTTAAAAAGCAATTTCTGCCATCAGGAGGTGAAGGACTGCAGCCAGCCTTAAAATAAGTGGGTGCAGGGCTGGAAATACAGCTTGGTAGTAACAAGCTTGCCCAGCAGGCATGAGGCCCTAGGTTCAGTTCCCAGAACAGTCCAGTGCCTTTGAAGGTACTGTCCCTTCGTGTAGCCTTGCTGGACCATACAACTGGAAAGCGCTGGGGAGATTTTACCCTTTGCTGCGATGGGACCTTCGGGGGCTGCTGGGCTTTCTCCTGTGGGTCTCTGCTCAAGCTGTGTTGTGTGCCTTCTGCAGTCCAGTTCCGTGATCAGTCTTCTTTTGTTTGGTTTGAGAGAGGCTCCCTCTCTAGTTCTGGCTGTCCTGGAGCTCAATATGTAGGTGAGGCTGAGCCCCAATTCCCAGAGAATCTCCTGCCTCTTCCTCTGGAATGCTGGGAACAAATGTGTGTGCCACCCTGCCTTGCTTCCATGTCAGTTCCTGACAGTGTCATGAAGGACACAGGGGGTTGTGTCTGTTCTTGTCCTGCGTCCTTAGTCATAAGGATGATGGCCACAGGGACCGCTCCAGTCCCGGGAGAGTCACTGGACCCTGACACAGGGCTTTGTGAGCAGCAGAGGAGTTGAGCCAGAAGGATGATGTCTGGTGTTTGAGGTGAGAGGAAGGCAGGGGAGCCGCATTACGGCAGTAGAGCATGGTGAGTGTGGGTCAGGGAGGGCAGCAGGCTGTGTGCTGCCTCAGGCCTTGCAGCTCACTGGCACTGTCTCGGAGAGAGATGGAGCAGCCAAATCTTATTTTTTATTTACACCAGATGAGGACTAATGACAAATTTGTCATGTTTAGTAATTTCTAATACATTTATCATTACTAATAATTTTTATTACACCTTGTTTTCTTGTTTGAGCTGACAACTTATATGTGACCAGAGCACCGTCTCATTGGAATTGAGGCTCCAATTTACAGTTTTTAAGGATGACCCTGGCTGCAGGATAGGAAGTAGATTGGAGGGGTCAAAGGTTGAGGTAAAAAGGTTGTAGCAGTCAGTGGGGAAGGAAAGTGTGGACCTTTGAACCAGGATGGCTCAAGGAGGTGGTTTGGATGCTGATCAAGAAGCAGAATGAGCCAGTTTGGACAGGCCCAGCCCGGAATGGGTGTTTCCCTTGGATGGCTCTGCTGAGTAGCTGCAGGTTGATGTGAGGGAGAGAGATAAGCTCCGGTCTGTGAGTGTCACTGAGGTGCCTGTTGGATATCTGAGCAACGGCAGTGTGGGTTTGTCTGGAGTGGTTCTGTGTGGATGGAAGGATAGAAACTGACACTGGCTGAGGGACATGTCAGCGTGGTTCAGTGGAAGAAGCGAGTGAGCAGTGGCCAGAGAAATGAGAGGTGAACGAACCAAGACGAGAGGATGGGTGCTTCACTGGGGCTGACGGGGAAGAGGACTCACGAGTATGTCTGCTTCCTCCTGGCAAACCACCACACTTGTAACCCTTAGCTCGTTCCCAAGTAGATTCAGTCTGTAGAGGCTCTCTGCCGTTCAGGCTTAAGGACCCAGATAGGACAGACCAAGGGCTGTCATCAGGAGAGGTCAGGAAGCAGCAGGCAGAGCGAGTCTCCTGGGACTGGGGAGGAAGTACGTGTGGAGGATGTTGCCCACGTTTCCTGTTTGGACTGTTGACTTTGAGATCACCGTGGGCAGGAGGGGACATGGAGGCAGAGTGGACAGGAGGGGAGGGCAGAACGGGAATGTTGTGAAGACTGGTTGTGGTGAGGCTGCTCTGAAAGGGCTGTAGACTGAGGAGATGAGAGATGCTGCAGCCCTGAGGAAGAGGCAGAGGGAAGAGAGACCTGTATAATTGGGGTGGGGTGGGTGGGGTGCCGGTAGAAGAATCCAGTACTTAGAGAGAGGGAGTCACTGATATCAAAAGTACCTAAGAGGTTAAGTAAGTTAAGGACAGGGCAGAAGGTGAGGCCTAGGCTGAGTCTCTGGAGCCTTACTGGAGGCTTCTGACTTGATGGCGAGCCCAAGGTTTGAAGGGTGACTGGCAGAGGGGGAGTGGAGATGGAACAGTGTGGGACTGGATACAGAGGCTCTGGGACTGGTTTCCAGGCAATGAAGAGATGTCTCAGGAACAGAGCGACCATGCGTGTAAGGAGGTTGAACTCCCGAACACTGTAAAGGCTCAGGTAAGGCTGAGGTGCAGTTTTAGGAGTATTCATCAGTGGAAGAACTGGGCAGCTCTGGGGAGGGGGCATTGGCTTCCAGTACAGCATATGTTTTACATACACACTGCCTGGGTTTGCCTGCTGTCCTCTGAGAGCCCCTGCTGGCACTCCAGGACTGTGGTCAGGTCCAGTATTCACCCCTCAGAACTTACTTAGTCCCAGTGATCTTGAAACTAACTCCTTGTACTTGATAGAAGTTAAGGCGTTTCTCTTCTTTGTAATGGATACTCTAGATGACATTTTGGTTCCTGGTAATTCCATGTAACAGAGACTTCACAGTCGTTGTAGTAAGCCTACAATGTGGCTACAATGTCAGGGCTACAATGTGTCAGTTATTTAAACAGTAGTCTATGACCATATCTGGAATGCACCCACTCTGGTCTGATCTCAGGAGTGTGCAGATGTACTAAACGGGGGAAGAGCTGGTCTCCAGCTGGGCTTGCCAGTGTCCTGTTTGGAGGAGAGGGACTATCCAAGTGCCTCTTTGTTGTCATTGGGATTCTACTGCCTTCTGAAAAGTGGACACTGTTAAAAGAAGCTCCAACACCCTACGCTGAGGCTCCTGGGGTATGCCTGAGGGTGATACTTCAGTATCTGAGAGTGCTGCCCATCTGTGTGGAGACGGAAGATAAGCCAGTTTCTAGAGGCTGAGGGAGGGGTTCATAAGCCAGAAGTGACTACTGTGAAGGGTTGTTGGCGGTTCCATGTATAGCCCAGGCTGGCCTGGAACTCAGAGATCCACCCTCCCACCCCGACCCCAGTGCTGAGATTAAAGGTGTGCCTCACCGACAGCTTGAAAGGCAGAGTTTTAAGCATAGAACTACATGGAGTACTATTCACAGTGCTTATGCTTTCATGCTCTGACATGTTTCTATAAATATGTACAGATCCTATAACCTGGCAGCCTGGGGAAGCCGGCAGCTAACGCTGTCTGCAACATAAGGAGGTGGTCGGTAGTGGTTCAGTCATGCCAGATAAGGAAGTGTGCTAAGAAAATGGACATGTTACTCAGAGGATAGCAGTGACTAGTGAGACCAGAGGGGCCCCTCATGCTGTGCACACTTCAGAGAGGGGCAGATAGAACAAGGCTGTGACAGGTGGTGCCTGAAGGGCTTCAGAGGAGAACCCACAGATGCATATGTGGAGAAAGGAGCTGGGTGTGGTGGGCAGGTCTGCTGATGCCATGTCCTCTCTTGTCTTGCAGTTACATCCAGTGATTAAGGCTTTCCTTTGTGGCTCCATCAGTGGTACCTGTTCCGCACTCCTCTTCCAGCCTCTGGATCTCCTCAAAACCCGCCTGCAGACCCTGCAGCCCTCAGACCTAGGGTAGGCCATTGCCCTGACTCGTGGAGGAGCCAGGATTAAATTACTTCATTGGAGAAACACAAGCTAGACTGGAATTCCTTTCTGTTGTTGTGTTTGCTTAGACAGGAGTTTTCTTCCTGTGTATCCCATGCTGACTTTGAATTTGCCATCTTTTTTTTTTTCGTTTTCTTTTTTTGGTTTTTCGAGACAGGGTTTCTCTGTATAGCCCTGGCTGTCTTGGAACTCACTCTGTAGACCAGGCTGGCCTCGAACTCAGAAATCCGCCTGCCTCTGCCTCCCAAGTGCTGGGATTAAAGGCGTGCGCCACCACCGCCTGGCCTGAATTTGCCATCTTCCTGCCTCATTCCCTGAGTACTGGGCCATGTGCTTTGTGGATACTTTTTCTGAAGAAAAAAGTTAATGCAGTTTTATATACATACATATTATAATTTAATTTTGTTGATTAGATGGAATCCTTTTGAGCAGCTCCAGAGGGCCTCCCTGGGTGACGTTTGCCATTTTCTTGTGCTAGCTTGCATTGTTATAACTGTGCTGCCTAATGGGTTTTGTGGAAATTACATCCATTTTAAATGTGTTTTGTGTCTTCTGGCCATATGGGTACTACACAAAAGTGTCTGAAAGTGGAATTTATCCCGTTGCTTGTGGTGTGAATAGATAGGTAAGTATGTATGTGCCAAACCATGAACACATGAAAATCAAGAATAATTCTAGGGCTGGTGTGATGGGCCAGCTGGTAAAAGTGTTTGCTGCCAAGCCTGACGACCTGAGTTTGATCCCTAGGATGCACCTGGTAGGAGAGAACTGACTTCTGAAAGTTGTCGTCTGACCTCCACACGTGTGTGCATGTCCACACACACACACACACACACACACACACACACACAGTAATACAATTTTAAAAGCAGTTCTAAGATGTAATATAGAGATTGCTATGCGTGGGAAAGTCTGCAATGAGGATGTCTAACAGATTTTGTTTCTTGCCCTGTCCTGTTTGTCTCCTTCAGGCCCAGGCGAGTTGGGATGTTGGCTGTGTTCTTGAAGGTGGTTCGCACAGAAAGTCTTCTGGGCCTTTGGAAAGGGATGTCTCCCGTAAGTTGCCTTTCGGATCTGGGCTCTCTCTCGGGCACTCCTCACCCCTTCCTCCTCACCGGGAGCTCAGGGTTCCATGACGTGGGCGTATGGAGCCCTCCTTGCTTGTGTGGATCTGTTACTTTACACTGCTGGGACCAGACCCTTGGTAGAAGCAGCTGGAGAGAGGAGACACTACTCTGGGCTTGTGTGGGGACATCATGATGGGAAAGGCACAACAGTTGGAGTAGCTTTCAGCAGCCTTGTGGGAGGGGCATGAGGCAGCCGGTCACACCGAAGCAAACAGGAAGCAGAGAGCCTTGGCTAGCTGTAGGCGGGGCTATGATGTAGCTCAGAAGCCAACTCCAGTGACCATGCCAGCAACCACGCCTCCCACCTCATGTTCTCCAGCCTCTCAAAACAGCGCCACCAAGTGGGCACAGGGTGTCTAGACACATGGCCTGTGAGGGAGGGAAGGTTCCCTTTCAAACTGTGTTCTTTGGCTTTGCCCCCCAGTTAGTCCTGTCCAGTTCTATAGTGACCAGTTGATAGGTTTTTAATTGCGCCCTGTTCCGAGTGTTTGTGAGGCTTCTCTGTTGTCCATGCGGCACGTCCTAGCTATGGTCCACTCGCCTTCATTCACTGTAGCTGCTTAGTGATCAGATCACCTGCTGGGGAGTCACCAGGCCTGTGTTCAGGCAGCCCATATTTTACTTACTGAGGTTCTCAGGGCACAGGAGCGCTGGCAGTGTGGTGTGCCAACAAGAAGCTGGGCAAGGCTTTCTGGGCAGAAGGTGGAAGCTCTTAAGAAGAAAAGAAAACCCTCCCTTCAGCAGGAAGCAATACTGTGGCCATGACATTGTGGAGAAGGAAGAAGAAACCCACAGTTTTTGTTGTCATAGTTGAGATCAGTCACAGCCTCGGTGTGTGGATGGTGCTAGGTCACTGTGTACAGTGCACTGCGTTTGTGAGCGGAACAGGAACAGAGAATACAGTCTACTTGATGGCAGCGTGTTATACCAGAGGGCACTGAACCTGCTCGAAGATTTCACTGAGAGATCTCCTGAAATGAGTGACCACTGCCACCCAGCACAAGTGAGATACAGTTCCCCGAGGGACAGGCCACATGTGCTGCGGAGCTGCTGACACATTTCTGGCACAGTTGACATGACCGTGGAGGAAGGAGACTGCGGACGTGAGGCAGTGAGGCTCTTCTCAGAGGTGCCCAGCCAGTGGGCACATGCACTGCTCTCACAGAGGACCCATGTCAGGCAGCTCACAGCCGCCTGTAACTCCAGGTCCAGGAGAGCCAATGTCCTTTTCTGAACTCTGTTCACACACATGCAAGCCCATATACCGACACACGTATGAATGCATAATTAAAATGAGCTTTGAAAAAAGTAACTGTTGGGCCTAATTCCAGCACTCAGGAGGCAGAGGCAGGGCATCTGTGAATGAGCAGCCAGCCGAGGCTACATACTGAGACCCTGAAACAAAGCAAGGACTGGGAAGGATTTGTTGAGTCACACATCAGAAGATGGAGAGGAAACGGATCAGATCCAGCAATGTGGATAATATTGAAATTTGCCAAAATGTTCCAGATTGTACAGTAAAGGACAAGACTGTGGGATCAGATTGCCCTTGAGTGAGCCCCGAAGGCTGTGGCTCCTGCAGCTTTGATGAGTTGAAGGGAAGGCACTGGAGCATGGTGGTGTTGGGAGCAGTTTCAGAAATAAGTCAACTTTGCATCTGTCCGCATCACCTGCTTCTCAGCCCAGACATGGGGTCACATGACTTGATCCCCATGACAGGTCAAGGTCAGTAGGAGCCTGACCTTCCTAGTGCTCCGGTCATCCACCTGCCTCATCTCACCCAGGCCCTTCACTGGCTCCAATACCATAGAAGAGGGAGAAGCGGACAGCGGAATGTAGGTGAGGGAGGGTGTAGTCACGCACGTTTTAGTAGTGGCTATGCTTGTTTGTAAGTGAAGCTTATTGTGTGTGAGTGGACAGTCGAGACAGTAGTATGCGTAGGGCTCGCTGTCATCCACAGGCCTGGCTACCCCAGCAGATACGAGGAGATTGTTCAACCCTCTGAAGAATGACTGTTAGCACAGCTCTAAAGCTGGCGTCCACTGCCCACCCATGCAGCCTTGCCTTTGTTGCCACTGTGAAGATGGGCTAGGACACCCACACCTTTATTTCTTTGCCCAAAGGCTTTTTCTGGCCCTAAGGACCCACCTTGCTGCAAGTACCAAGGCGTTGGTTTCCACCCTCCCCACAGCAGCCTCCAGCCATAGAAGATGGAAAGTGATGTTTAAACTACACCCTCCCCCTCATCAGAAAGATCACAGAGGGTGGGGTGGTCACTGATTGCTAGGGCTTGTGGTAGGGGGTGGGGTGCGGGGGGGGACTCACCCACAGCTGTGACTGCTTTAATCCACTCTTTATTAAGGCTGCTGCCTGTCCTCTCTCTGCCCTGTCTCTGGCACGCCCTTCACACCACAAACGCCTTGCATGTGAATCACACTGGGATCTCTAGAGACCACCCTCCAGAGGCCTCTTGCAGTTCTGAGTCTTTGATTCCCTCTTTCCTCCTGTTGCCTTTCCCTGCAGTCCATCGTGAGATGTGTCCCTGGCGTAGGAATCTACTTTGGCACCCTGTATTCTTCGAAGCAGTATTTCTTGCGAGGCCATCCTCCCACTGCCCTGGAGTCAGTCATCCTGGGCATGGGCTCACGCTCTGTGGCAGGAGTCTGCATGTCACCCATCACAGTGATCAAGACACGCTATGAGGTGAGTCTCATAGTTCTAGAACCTTGGGGTTCTGGGTAGCGAGCACTGGTGTCAGCCCTGGGTGTGTAGTCTGACTGAGAGTCAAATATGTTCAGAAAACTCACTTTTGTAGGCTGGGCAAGCCATGTGCACACCGAAGCCTTGGTGCTGGCTGGTGTGTAACATGAAGTCTGCTTAGGCCGCTGCTCAGATGCTGGCCTGTGCCAGTCACTAACTCCACCCTCCCTTTGCAGAGTGGGGCTTACAGCTATGAGAGCATCTATGCAGCCCTGAGGAACATCTACTGCAGCGAGGGCCACCGTGGCCTCTTCAGGGGGCTGACAGCAACTCTCCTTCGAGACGCCCCTTTCTCAGGGCTCTACCTGATGTTTTACAGCCAGACCAGAACCACAGTGCTCCATAGCACAGGTAAGAGCGTAGTGGGCAGAGGAGCGGCAGAGCTTCTGGGCTTTTGCCTTTTTTTCTGAGGTATTCTTAGCAGCTTTAGGAATGGAGCCACTTTGAGGCTGGGATGCAGAGGTAGAGTGCCAGACTCTGTCCCACTTCTGAGGGAAGAGGGGAGGCTAGGGGAGAGACAAGTGTGTGTTCTG
>NW_021604620.1:3301233-3336485 GCF_004785775.1 Grammomys surdaster | reverse complement strand
TGTGTGTTCTGAGGGAAGAGGGGAGGCTAGGGGAGAGGCAAGTGTGTTGCCAAGGTTCTGCAACAACACTCCCGCACACATGACCTGAGGGACTCTAGGACAGAGCTTTGGAGTGCAGCCTGCGAGTCTGTTTTTCCAGTGTGTACTTGGTGTGATTTCCCCATCAGAGCAGTTTGGGAACACTGATAGCTGTGGACTTGAGGAAAAATATTTTCGCCTCCTTCCCTTTCTGTATTCCCTGTTCTTTTGAGGCCTTCATTTGGGTGGAGGTAGAACTGTAAACTTGAGGTGTTTGTTGTAGGCTTTTCTCACCTGTGAGCTTGTGGACCACACACGGACCATGCTTGTAGGTGGGGACCACACGGGCCAGCCTGTAGGTGGTAAATGCTTTCCACACAGAGCAGAGTTGCCTGAAACCCATTCTGCAGGATGACCTGAACTCAGTAAAGTATGTGGGCAACTGCAGAAGTGAACATACTACCCCAGGACTGCTCGTCAGCTGCAGTTAGAATGTATGAGGAGATTGGCTCCTCCCCTCAAGGATCAGGTGTGACCCTACGGCCTCATTTTGCAACAGAAATTTGAGACAGTAAGGAGACATAGAGTTGGTGTTTTGTTTTTGTTTTGAAGCCCAGCCTTACTCCGTCACCCTGGCTGGCCTGGAATTCACTGTTATCAACCAGGCTAGCCTCAGACTTTCAGAGGTCAGCCTGTCTTCATCTCCGGAGCACTAGAATTAAGATGAGTCACCAGGCTTGACCCATCTTGTACAATTAATACATGTTAAGTAAAAAAAAATTCCCACCCATTAGTTAGAGAAATCTCTTAAAATTGGAATTAATCAGTAATTTTTAAATAATGGAAATATATATTTAATCTTCTTAATGATAAAAATGCAAGTTTTCCTATCTAGAATCAGTAACAAGGTAAAGTCCACACCTGCACTGTTCAGTTAGAGGGTGTCCATACCAGCATTGTTCCAGTCAGAGGGTGTCTATACCTGCATTGTTCCAGTTAGGTGCTACACAGCTGTCAGTGACAGATACCATCATCCAGACACATCACAGACCTTGGTCAGGTCTGCTCTGAGCACACTATGTAACTCTGCCACTTCACCCTGTGTCTGAAGAATCTGAGTTTTGTAACCTTACGCTGCCCCTGTTCTGTTTCAGCCCAGCTGGATGCTGCTCTGATGCCCCTTGTTAATTTCAGCTGTGGGGTATTTGCTGGCATTCTGGCTTCACTGGTGACTCAACCTGCAGATGTGATCAAAACTCATATGCAGCTCTCCCCAGTGAAGTGTCAGTGGATTGGCCAAGTGGCCACTCTCATCTTCAAGGTAAGGCTGCAGAGTGTGTGCTGCTCCTGTGGTTGGGGATGTGTCTTGAGCAGCTGGATATACCCCGGCCAGTGTGTTAGCAACATTAGGGAGCATTAGAATTGTGCCTTCCCAGGGGCTGCAGCGATGGCTCGGCAATTAATGGCTCCTGCAGAGGATGTCACCTCTGACAGCCTGATACCTGGTTAGGCAGATAGCCCTTGTCTGTATTTTGTATGCTGCTTGGTGTTTGTTTACAGTGTATAAATGGTACAACTGGCTGAACAGTGGTGCACACCTGTCATCTTAGCTCTGAGATCTGTGGAAGCAGGATCATCTCAAATCGAGGAAATGAACCAGAACAGTAAAAACAGAACCACATACACACCAACCAAAACTGTACACACAACCCTACATTTCAACTAAGAGAGTTCCCAGTACAGAGAGCTTTTTAGCTATCTGAGTCTGGTTTTAATTGCTGGTACCCCAGAAGAACTTTGTAATGTTCTTTTAAAAATCCCTTTAATTTTATCTAGGTGTATGTATATATGTATGTATGCATGTGTGTACGTGTGAGCATGTGTGCCTGTGGTGTATGTATGCATGTGTGTATGTGAGTATGTGTGCCTGTGGTGTATATGTATGCATGCATGCATGTGTGTATGTGTGAGCATGTGTGCCTGAGAGGCTAGAAGAGGATATTACATTGCCTGGTACTGGAGTTAAAGACGACTGTGAGCTGCCATGTGGGTGTTGGGAAGCACACTCTGGAAGGGCAGCAAGATCTGTTTTTCTGGTTCTTAAATGTCCTTTTTTTGAGACAGGGCTTCTCTATTACATAGTTCTGCTGTCCTGGAACTTGTTATATAAACCAGGCTGGCCTTGAACTCAGAATTTGCCTTTGCCTCCTGAGTGCCAGGATCAAAGGTGTGCGCTACCACTGCCCACTCTAAATATTCTTTTTTTAAACTAAGAAGTTTCTGTAGGTAGTGCAGATCTAAAGGGGTGGGACCTCCACAGTTACAGTAAAAGTGGGGGTTCATTGGTTATTGCCTTGGGCCCATAGTTCATAGGTTTAGCATGACATTTCAACAGGAGTCTAAGGTGGAGAAGCACCTGTCTGGTGCTGGTGTCACTGCTGCTTTCCTTCTAAAGGCTTCTCTCTCGTTTCCATCACAGAACCATGGGCTGCGTGGCTTCTTTCATGGCAGTGTTCCCCGGGCCCTCCGTAGGACGCTGATGGCCGCCATGGCGTGGACTGTCTATGAAGAGATGATGGCCAGGATGGGCCTGAAGTCCTGAGCAGAGGGCTGGGAAAGGAAGACCTGCTGGTTCCTGCTGGTTCCTGCTATGAGCTGCTGTCGCTCACTCTCCTGGAGTCAGCAGAAGAGTGTGCTGTCTGAAGAGCCAGGCACACGTGCTGTTGCCTTTAGTCCTGCATTCAGAGAGAGTAGCTGGGTGGCTGGAGCCTCAGGCGTGGAGTTGCCAGTGCCTGTCACTCCATGCATACTCCCCATCAGTGCTACATCAGTGGAAGTTGACCATGGCTGCCCCAAAAGGCTACTTGAGAGGAGGCCTCTGCAAGGTCGCTGTTTCAGCCACCTGCCTACATTACAGGGTGCCTTAGAATGCTGGTAACGAAGGAATCCCACAACAGAGAAGGTCTGAGGGCAAGAGTCTCAAGTTAGGGAAGATTGGACCTGAGAGAGCTGTGGTGGACCAGTGAGATGGCTCAGCAAGGGAAGGTGCTTGTCAGAGGCCCGCGCTGGCTCGCCGGACCCAGGAGGGGAGGAAAGAATTGCTGCAGTTTGTCCCTTCACTTCCTCCCGTGCATTGTGGCAAGCACCCAGACCCAATAAACAAATAAATAAATACTTTTTTTAAATAAAGACATCAGCAGGGTGGAGACTGTCTGTGACAAAAACAAAACAGAACTAAAAAAACCAAGACAGGCATTAGTTTTGTTCCTAGGGAACCTCCTGTAGGCCCCAGAAAACGAATGGAACGGTCCTTCTGAGGCTTCAGAAGTACTGTTGTAATCTGTGCTGTTCTCATACTTTCCATAATTAGAGTTCAAATGAATACAGTAGAGCACTTTGATTGACAGCAGTTTGAAAAACAGACACCATAGCAGAGGGGGCTGGAGAGATGGCTCAGTGGTTAAGAGCACTGACTGCTCTTCCAGAGGTGCTGAGTTCAAGTCCCAGCAACCACATGGTGGCTCACAACCATCTGTAATGGGATCCGATGCCCTCTTCTGGTGTGTCTGAAGACATCGATGGTGTCCTCACATACAGAAAATAAATAGGATCCAGCCATTAATTCCAGCACTTGAGGGAGAGGCAGGTAGGACTCGAGAGTTCCAGGTCAGCCAGGGCTACACGATCAAACCCTGTATTTATTTATACATATAAAAGTGATCTGGCTGGTAAGCCTAACCAGTATGTCTCACTCCTTGAGCTCCACAGCAAAGTAGCTTTAGGGTGACTTAATTTTTGACCTGCCATGGAAGTCCCTAAAAACTTAACTTTTAAAAACAGCTTTGGAGCTGAACGTGGTGGCACATGCCTTTCACCCCAGCACTCAGCAGGCAGAGGTTGGAAGATCTCTTGAGTTCAAGGCCAGCCTGTTTTGACAGAGCAAATTCTAGGTCAGACAGGGCTCCACAGAGAAACCCTGTCTGAAAAACCAAAGGAAAACAAATGTGCCTTTAGTTTATGTATTCAAAGAGGCTTCGTACTTGTTTGAAGCCCACAGTTTGGTGGTTTGGGCCTGGATGTGTGGCTGAATGTCGTGCTAATTAATAAATGCAAGCTTCTGGGTTCATCTGTATCAGATCTATCATCTGGTCTATCAGCATCAGAGCAAACAGGAAATACTGTGGTCCAGTGTGGGATGCAGGCTTGTCATCCCCTCTCTGGGAACCAGAGACAAAACTGGAAGCCCAGTCATCCTACACTTGTGAGACCCTGTCTAAAAGTGTAGCCATGACCCTAAACTAGTTTTAGAACATTTCCACCCCGCTCCCTCCACCCCACTGCCCACGTTAGAGCTCATGCACACTCATAATCCTCATTCCCAGACCCGCCAATCACTTTCTGTTCTTTTTCTTTTTTCTTTTTTTTTTTTTCCGAGACAGGGTTTCTCTGTATAGCCCTGGCTGTCCTAGAACTCACTGGGTAGACCAGGCTGGCCTCGAACTCAGAAATCCGCCTGCCTCTGCCTCCCAAGTGCTGGGATTAAAGGCGTGCGCCACCACCGCCCGGCTTTGGAAGCCTGTTTTTTACTTAGCTGTGGTGCTGATAGTGTCACAGAAATGGGGAGAGTATACTGCCCATGCCCTAGGCTGCCTGTGAGGGAAAGTAACCTTGTTTTCACTGACCGTCATCTTTTGTACCATAGGACCTATTTATCCTTAAATGGCTGCATAGCATTCCACTTGACAGAACAAACTTACTAACACAGGCCTGATTTCTCTTTCTCTCTGTCTCTTTCTCTACTCTCTCTCTGCCCCACTCTCTCTTCTCTTCTTTCTTCTCTCCTCCCCCCCTCTCTTTCTCTCCCCGTCTCCGCCCCCGTCTCTGTCTTTCGTTCTTTTGGGGGGTTTTCGAGACAGGGTTTCTCTGTGTAGCCTTGGCTGTCCTGCGGGCTTCCTACCCTCAGTCCATCAGCTATTTCCGGACCGCGGCATAAGCGGCGATTGGAGCCCGGCAGGCGCAGGCCACTTTAACTTCCGCTCTGCGCGTGAGCTAACGCGGGCCCGCTTGCCGAATCTGCGCGTGCGCCACAGGCTCTCTCCAGAGCGGAAGTTCTGCCCTCTTTTTGAACAATCTGCTTTGCTATTGGCTGGCTGTGGATTATTTAAGGACGTCATTTCCGGTCGCCAGTCCTTTCCGCGCTACCCGGGGACGGGTCCATACGGCGTTGTTCTTGGTGAGTCTCGCGTGGGGCCTTCAGCGCCACCCGACGCCGCGGTCTCGAGCTTCCCGCTCCGTGGATGGCCGCGGAGGGCGACGAGGCTGTGTGTGCGGGAGCGGCTTGGTTCCCGGCGGCGGCGCCACGTGGTAGCCCGTGGTGAGGTGGGGCGGGCGCTACTCCGAGGCCCTTCTGCGGTTCGCACCAGGCACGAGGGGCCTGTCGGCAAGATGCTGGTGAAAGTGCTTCTGAGGCGCATAGAGATGGGGCGGGAACTGCCGGTCAGTCTGGAAATACAAAACCCGAAGCACCCCAGACATGGCTGTCTTTGCACATCGTACAGAGAAGAAACTATCCTTTAATAAATATCTTTTACTTAGTGTGCCTGTGGAAGCTATAAGGGCCAACTGGCCAGTTTTTGTACATGCTAGTGCTTTTTCTACTGCTGCCAAAGCCACTTAGTGATTAGGTGGCTAGAAAAGCTGAAAGAGACGGAGGAATAAGAATACAGGCATCTTTACTCCGTTGATGTGCCGAGCCTGGTGGCATACGCCTTTAATCCCCCTCTGGGGAGGGAGGCAGGATAATCTCGTGGGTTCTAGTCTCAGAGGAAAAGAAAAACAAATGAATTATTTCTTTTTTAGGTTCCCATCGTAACTTAAAAGGGAAACTTACACAATGTCCGGAGCCCTTGATGTCCTGCAGATGAAGGAGGAGGATGTCCTCAAATTCCTGGCTGCAGGAACCCACTTAGGTGGCACTAATCTTGACTTTCAGATGGAGCAGTACATCTACAAACGGAAAAGTGATGGTTAGTTGCCACTTTTGATAGTTCCTGACTGGTGTTCTAGTGTGTATAGTGTTGGTACTGAATGTTTGGTGTTTGGAGGAATACCACTCTTACCTTGTGCGTTGTATCCAAGAGGATGTTTGGGAAGGAGGCCAGAGGACATGATGGATGACTGACTGAAGGGAAGAGACAGACTGAACCTGCACACTGTTAAAGCTCGGAGTGGAGGCCAGTCTAGGCCAGTGAACTTCTGAGTGTCGGGAGTGTGCTACATTGAACTTATGGCAGGATTTTCGCTAACACCAGTAGAGCTTGCCTCTATGACTGGAGTTTGGTAGTGGTCGCTGCCACATAAGTACACTGCCTTCCTGCAGTGTGTCTGCAAGGCTATGAGGTCAGCAAACCTGTTTGGGACACCCACTTTAAATCCACTTGTTGCCACCGGTTGTGGTGGTTCATACCTTGAATTCTAGTGCTCAGGCAGTCGGGTAAATCTCTGATCAGCCATGTCTGAAGAGTGATTGCCACACTGTCTTGGAAAGCTCTCAAAGAGTTCCATTTGCTGGCCTAGGTATCTACATCATAAATCTGAAGAGGACCTGGGAGAAGCTGTTGCTTGCAGCTCGGGCCATTGTTGCCATTGAGAACCCTGCTGACGTCAGTGTCATCTCCTCCAGGAACACTGGCCAGGTTTGTGGAGTGGGCTTGAGTTTGGTTTGGGGGCAGTAAGCCACAGAATACATTGGGAGTACATAGCAAAGGACCCAACGTGGATAACCCAGGAGGTCACTCTACCTGGGCTCTGTCCTAGTGGCATAGGGGAGCATAGGCATTGCCCAGTGATGTACAATCCCTTTCCACAGCGTTGGAGATAAAGCTGGGCTTTGTGCTCGCACCTGCATATTCCTACAACTTCTCAGAGTCCTGTGGACAATGACTGAGGAGGCAAACCATGCAGGAAACAATCCTCTGTCACCTCGGTCTGTGTGGCAGACAGTGCTGTGTGTTTAAGAGGAAATTGTTGCTGACTTTAAGGAAAAGGCAGTGTCAGCCACAAAATAGCTAAGTTAAGAGTCTTTGCTAACTTGAGTATATCGGTTGTAAAATAAGAGATACAAAGTGTTGAGAAAATATTTTTGGTATGTGCTGGCTGAGTTGGTGAAGAGTCAATTCATGATGCTCCAGATCAGTTCCATCCATGGTTTAGTTCAAAGGGATCCAGTACCAGACCTCCATGTATGCTGGTGATGTGCCTATATTCACTACTAGCAAACCACTCCTATGTTAAAAAGAACTATGCACTAGAGAAAAGGGAGGGATGATGTGCTTGCTCTGTGTTCTGGTAAGTTTGTCCAGAAGTCAGAGGTGTTTGCTGTGTACCCATAACTGTCCTGTGAGGGTCTTGGGGCATATGAGTCACCAACAGTGACCTGCTTCATAGAGGAATCTGTGCCTCAAACTAAGGAGTTGGTCATGTAAGTGTTAACAATTAGCCTATGAATGCTTCAACAAACTGCTACTTTGGTGCTTTGGTATTTGATAGGTGACTAGAAGTGGGTATCGTCAGTTTCCTTGGGAAAGCATGCATGATAATGCTGACTCAATCTCCCTCCAAAGCGAGCTGTGCTCAAGTTTGCTGCTGCCACAGGAGCCACTCCAATTGCTGGCCGCTTCACACCTGGGACCTTCACTAATCAGATCCAAGCAGCCTTCAGGGAGCCACGGCTTCTAGTGGTGACTGATCCCAGGGCTGACCACCAGCCCCTCACAGAGGCCTCTTATGTCAACCTGCCCACCATTGCTCTGTGTAACACAGACTCTCCCCTGCGCTATGTGGACATCGCCATCCCATGCAACAACAAGGTACTTGGTCTTACAGAGTTGATGAAGGCACTGGGAAGCCTTCGCGGACCCCTGCACATTGTTAGAGCTTGGAGTTGAGGTCACATGCTGGTCGATGAACTCACAAGTGTAGGTAGTGTGCTAAACGAGTGGCAAGGTTTTCGCTAACACCCCTCTCTGGTCCAGTGAGTGGGGTTTGATAGTAACCTTTGCTACAAATTTGATGTGTGAACTATGGGCCTGTGTGTTCTCTCAAGTGAATGTTATGAGAGTTTGTTGTGTTTGGTGGGAAGGAGGGGTCATTGTGTGCCTAGTGTATTCCTGTACCTGGGGTAATGAGCTGCCATGTGGGTGTGTAAAAATCTAAGACTTGGTACAAAGGGGCCCCTGGCAAGGGGCGGCTGAGGTGAGTGGGGCCTGGCTTGTGTTTAATGACTGCCCTCCTCCTTGCAGGGAGCTCATTCAGTGGGTCTGATGTGGTGGATGCTGGCTCGGGAAGTACTCCGCATGCGAGGTACTATCTCCCGTGAGCACCCATGGGAGGTTATGCCTGATCTTTACTTCTATAGAGACCCAGAGGAGGTAAGGCTTACTCTATTAAATGCTAGTGGCTACTAAGTGGATGGGGCACCTTGGTCTGGTTCAGCGAAGCTAAATTTGTCCATTCTGTGCTTTTAAAAAACTAGATTGAGAAGGAGGAACAGGCTGCTGCTGAGAAGGCTGTGACCAAGGAGGAATTCCAGGGTGAATGGACCGCACCAGCTCCTGAGTTCACTGCTGCTCAGCCTGAGGTGGCTGACTGGTCTGAGGGTGTGCAGGTACCCTCTGTGCCCATCCAGCAGTTCCCCACGGGTGCGTAACAAGGCTAGGGCATCAGACTGCCAGGGAGCTTACAGTGTGGGCTATGAGCTTTTAGTGGCCATGAGTGTGCTGTTCTGACTCTGGGTGCAAGGGTGGATGCATTATGTCTTGACATGTTGCTCTTGGGGAGATTTGGGAAAAGTTACACTCTGTTCCTAGAGCTGATGACTTTTTTTGTACTTCCTTAACAGAGGACTGGAGTGCGCAGACAGCCACTGAGGACTGGTCAGCAGCTCCCACAGCACAGGCCACCGAGTGGGTTGGAGCCACCACTGAGTGGTCCTGAGCTGCTCTGCAGACACCTGAGCAAAGGGAAAAAAGGTGGAAGGAAAATAAAGTTCCCAAAAGCTGCCTTGTGTGGTCTTTACTGCAGACTATACCTGGATTGGTGTTTGGCTATAGAACAGTGGCATGAGCGGGGGCTGGGGGGCGTTTCTCTCCAGGTTCTGCTCACCTGTTTGTTTTGTGAACACAGGCTTTTTAATGCAAAACGCAGTAACACTAATATTCTATAGATATTGATAGGCACCTTTGACATTAGCTTTACAGTGATGAGCTACTTGGTGCCTCTGGAAATTTCATACATGTGATCTAGATGGGGTCTCTGTTCTGTCATGCCTCAGATCCTTCTGCCTCCTGAGAGAGCTTGTGCTACTGAACTTGGCCAGATTTTATGTCCCAGGAACAAAGTCAATACTAATAGCCTCAGGAAGTGGTTGGGATTGCCAGATGACATTCTGTGAGTTGCAGTGAGAGGTGGAGAGGTGGCATTTGCAAAGGTGGAACACTCGGGACCCTTCCAAATACTTGGGACAGGTGTAGTCACTGCAGGGCTACCAAATATTTAAAATCACCTCACCTATTTGTAATTTGTTTCTACATGGGACAGTGACATTTTCTGGAAGCTCTTTGCCGTTTGTTTGCCTTTTCGTTCTTCCCTTGACTTGAAGGTTCAGTATTCTTGTTATGAACAAAGTCAGCTTTACCATTTTGCTATTTAGCAATACATGCTAAGGGCAAGCCCCATCTCCTGCACTAAACCAGAGGGTGGGATTGGACAGTTAGGAGCCATCCTCTAGGAAGTACTCTTAATTCAGAGAGAAAACGGGTATCTGTTACGGTGGTGAGTAGACAACCAAACATTTCCTATCGTATGAGGTTTAAAACAACATAAAAGGGTTCTAGGAGAGAGACTTCTAGTTAGCCACAGAGGAAATTTCCAGTGAGAAGGAAGTCTCAACCATGTAGGGGTTTTTGTACTTCTACTCTTTAAGATCATAATGGCCAATCCTCTCCATAGGAGCACACAAAAATCCTGAGGTTAGGAGGTATTGGGGAGAGAACAAAGGCAAGTCTCTCGGAAGTTGATGGCTACAAGAAGGAAGTCCCTGCCTTTTACACTTTACAGCCCAGGTTAGACCTCAGACCATCTCAAGCAGGACAACTAAAGTCTAGATAAATCGAGTCTGAGGCCCATCCAGGATGAGCCAAGCTAAACCCCACTGCCATGTTTTCCTAGGTTTTGCATTTCAGTTAAGACAAATGGCTATTTAACATAGTGCTGTAATTGAAGAGGAAATAACTATGGGGAATGGGCAAGATATAAACAGGAGAACGTAGAAAAGCAGGACTTTTGACAGCTTCTGCCCTAGGATCTACAAAGGACATCTCTAACAAGTCAGCCACAAGGCACGGGTTTGGTGCAGGTGCACAACGTTGCTGGCCTTTCTCGGACAGCAGTGCCACTCATGCTTTACTTCCTGTTGTCTCTGAACTTGGGACTGTCAAGTAAAACTTAAATGGGGCAGGGAGATTCCAAGTGTCGGAATCTTATGGACCAAGACATTGGTAGGCTAAAGATATAGCATGGAGGAATTTAGCAGAACCAGAATAGTTTGGTTCTCAAGCATTGGTCGTAGGCATGGAACTGGTAGATTTAGAACAAAGCTTTTTCGTCCTTGGCCAGGATGAGCCTGTGCTGGGAGAGGAAGAGGTGGGGGAGCTGCTGGAAGAGTCATCTTCTAGGATTCACTTTCTGAAGATGGGCAGAGGTGCTGGGGTCGGGGGCTGGGTTTATGCTCTTTAGGGCATGAATTCTTGGGCAGTTTCTTTGTAGAACACATGCCAGGAGTTGCACTGCAGACAGAATTCTTGCAGACTTGACCATCCCTCTCGTTAATTCCTGAACTCAGATGTGGGAGGGCCTCTTCCCATGGGCTTAATTCTGCAGCAACATTTCAGATATAGGCCATGGGGTGTGTGAGCGTCAGAAGATTGGTCCTCTTGAGTCCTGCTGTCCTCCAGGCTCCCACGTGGGGTGATCTTAGTCAAGAGCCTGGATCCATGCCTGCAGAGGGGAAGGAGAAGGGTGAGAGTGGAAGGACAAAGCTAAAGAGTCTCCAAGTGACACTTGTAAAGGGCCGTGTTAAAAAGTGCTGACTTGCCGGGCAGTGGTGGCACACGCCTTTAATCCTAGCACTTGGGAGGCAGAGGCAGGCAGATTTCTGAGTTCGAGGTCAGCCTGGTCTACAGAGTGAGTTCCAGGACAGCCAGGGCTACACAGAGAAACCCTGTCTCGAAAAACAAACAAACAAACAAACAAAAACAAAAAAGTGCTGACTGGCCGTGAGTGGCTCAGCAAGGTGCCTACCATGGACCTGAGTTCTGCCCTCAGAACTTTAGGATGGAAAGAGACTGGGTTCCTGCAAGCTGTCTTCTGACCTCACATGAACCCCATGATTTGAAAAAAAAAAAAAAGTACATATAAAATATATATAAAAGACTTCTCTTTAAAAGCCTCACTGGGCTTCCTCCAGACTCACAATATGGTCAAGTGATAGGAGTTGGGGTGGGAAGGGACCACAGAGATTTGAACCAGGTTTGCAGGTCATAGGTCTTCCTGACACCAAATCCTAGCTCAGGCTTCCACAGGCTTAGAGGTCCTGGGGTGGGCTATGTGGCCAGAGGCAGAAGGAAGCTTGGCTGGGAGCTGTGTGGTTGCCCATGGCACCTTTGGTACCTGGGTCTTCTAGGGGTGGTTTCTGTGTCATTTTATCCAGATAGCCAGGGTGTTATGAACTTGGGTTTATAGAAACACCACCCAATCGACCACTCTATAATTGTATTGTTTGTCACATTGGCCTCACTGTTCACCTGTCAGTAACGACAAGCGGAGCATCAGGATCTGAGTGTCCACACACCTGTCAGTAACACCCATGAGTGGAGACAAAGGTCATGCTTGTCGGCAGCCTAGGGAACAAAGACAACATTTCTGAACAGCACTGCCATGATAAAAGGGAGGTTCCCGGCTAGAAGATAGCTAATGGTCAAGCGTACTTGCTCTTGCGGAGGGCTATAGCTCCAGCTCCGGGGAATTTGATGGCCTCTACTGGCCTCAGTGAGCACTAGCACAATGCTTACATAAACACATGTACACACACACACACACACACACACACACACACACCACACACCTACCTGACACAGCACCACTGGCCTAGGCCAGGACTTCGCGGGAACAAGACGCATTGCTGGCTCAAGCTACCTGGATTGCCGTTCACAGAGTGCATCGGCAGTCAGAGGTATTTGGCCAGTCAGAGATCTCTAATACTGTAGCCTGTGTTCATACAGATCCGGAAACATCCACAGTATGACGGGAAACTGAGTCCAACCCAAGGCCTCATCCTTCCGTTGATGCAGCAGCCCACTCGCAGGGGCCTCCTGGATCTGCGCAGGCAAGTTCCGGGACTTGGAGACTATCTGAACCCCATGCTGGTCGGGCTTTGCTGAGTCCCGGGCCTGGTGCTCTGTTCCCTGGATGCTCTCGCCCATCAGCTCCGGCTCCACAGTTGGGTGGGAAGTTGGATTGGTCCTCACCCTACGAGGTTCTAGGTTGGGTGGAGGCCACAGGGGCTGGACTTTTTGGTGGGTGTGTGTCTCCACTGTGCCTGCTCCTTGGCTCCCACTTTCTGGCCTCTGTTGTCCTGGGTGATCCACCCAACCACACCCTTGGCCTCCCTCAGGGTTCCATGCATTCCTGGTGGCCCCAAACCAGCCCGCTCCCAAAGTCTCCAAATTGATCCTAAGAGTTCCTAACCTGTCCCCAACGGTTTCTGCCAAACCCCAAAGCCCCAACAGCTCCCAGACTGTCCTCAAGGCTCACTGGTCAGCTTCTGACCGCCTGAAGCCTATCCCCAATAGCCATCAGTTCCCAGCTACACCCTTCTGTCCCCAACTGTCGCAAGCCTGTCCCTAACGGCCGCAGTCAACTCAGACCCCAGTCAATTCCACAGTCTCCACCCTGTCCCTCGTGTCCTCCAATAAATGCACCCTCCCCCAGCCAGTCCATAGTGGGCTCGGTTGACTTCAAGGGCCCGCAGGCTTCCCCGCAGTGCTCCTGAACACCCTTCCCCACCAAGGGTCCTCAACTGTCTCCTCAAGATGCCAGCTAGACTTTAGCCTACCTGCCTTAGAGGTCCCTTGGGTCCAGATGCCTTCCTGGAGGAGCTCAGGGTGTTACCAGTGAAGAGCTGGGTTGGGCCAGGAGCCGCTGAGGGAAACAATGTGTGAAGGTCCCTGAAGGAGCGATGGAGTCTGAGAAGGAATTTGGAGCTGAGCTGAGGTTCTGACACACAGCTGGGAGGAAAGTAGAGGCAGAAGCCACCAAAAGACCAGCAGATGAGTGACTGGCGTTGTGGGGAATCGAGAAAACAAGTCCAGACAAGTGGAGGATGGGATTTCCTTTTTTTTTTTTTTTTTTTTTCTGAGACAGGGTTTCTCTGTGTAGCCCTGGCTGTCCTGGAACTCACTCTGTAGACCAGGCTAGCCTTGAACTCTCGAACTCAGAAATCCGCCTGCCTCTGCCTCCCAAGTGCTGGGATTAAAGGCGTGCGCCACCACCGCCCAGCGAGGATGGGATTTCCAAGGAGTGTCTAGATGATTTAGGCAGGAGGGAGGGTGAGTTGTACTAGGGGTGCCTCCTGTGTGGCCGGCCCTCTACCTCCTTTAAGGGCCCTGTGCCCGGAAGCACCACTCACACCTCTGAGTATCTGTCTGTCTGTCTGTCTGTCTATCTATCTATCTGTTTATTTTTGTTTTTCGAGAAAGGGTTTCTCTGCATAGTCCTGGCTGTCCTGGAACTCGTTTTGTAGACCAGGCTGGCCTAGAACTTAAAGATGACCTGTCTCTGCCTCCTGAGTGCTGGGATTAAAGATGTGTGCCACCACACCTGGCAGTATTGTTATCTTTTTAATAACATGAAATGTTATTAAATTTAAATTTTTATTTATATTACTATATCAAATATTATTTAAAATTTATATCTTTACATGTGTTTAAATTCTATTCATATTTAAATTTATTATATTATATATTAAAAATTTAAATTTATATATAGTATATATATATATACATGTACATATTTTTTTTTAATGCAGACTTAAGAGGCAGTTGCGGCCACTTTCAGGTTTGTTCATTGCTGGAGAAGTACTGAGGAATGGTCAGAGGAGTCTTCCTGCAAGCCTGCACCGTCTGCTGCCTGCAGCTGACTCAGCCAAAGACTCCTAGGCCAGGATATGGACATGAGCTTTGTATCTAAGGAGCGTCTCCAGGTGCATCTGAGCCTTGGCATTGAGAGTGATAGTTAGTGTCTGTCCTGTGATTGACAGGCACACAGATGACATTTAGTCCTGCTCCTCTGGGTACAGACATTGTGCAGCCCCCTGGACTTATAAAATCGTCGAGAGGCTGTCTCCCATGTAAGTGCTGGGAACCAAGCATGGGCCCTTTGCAAGAAAAGCCAGTGCCCTTAACCTCTGAGCCATCTTACCAATCTTACCAGCCTCAAATTATATATATATATATATATATATGGAGAGAGAGAGAGAGAGAGAGAGAGAGAGAATATAGTATGTATGTAAATGGTCTTAGTTACGGTTTTACTGCTATGAACAGACACCATGACCAAGGCAACTCTTATAAAGAACAACATTCAACATTTAATTGGGGCTGGCTTACAGGTTCAGAGGTTCAGTCCATTATCATCAAGGCAGTAACATGGCAGCATCCAGGCAGGCATGGTGCAGGAGGAACTGAGAGTTCTACATCTTCATCTGAAGACTGCTAGCAGAATACTGACTTCCAGGCAGCTAGGATGAGGGTTTCAAAGCCCACACCCACAGTGACACACCTACTCCAACAAGGCCACACTTCCTAGTAGTGCCACTCCCTGGGCCAAGTATATACAAACCATCACGTAAATATATACACATATATATTTTAAAATTTCAAATTATTATTGCACTTCAGATGGATTTCACACTGCAGCCCATGCTGCACTGGAACTCATGGCACAGCCCATGCTGGTCTGAAATGTTCTATGTAGCTCAAGCTCGCTTTGAACTTGCAGAACTGGTGTTTCAGCCTCCTGAGTGCTGGGGTTGAGCTGGGGTTGAGTTGTCCCATCAAGTCTCATCTGTTTGCTTCTTTTTCTTTAACACAGCAGCTTTGGGGGGCGGGATATGGGCATTAACATGTATGATGTTTCTTTACCACTTAAATTAAAAAGTGTATGTTTCTCTTTTGTTTTCTTTTTTTTAAAAAACAGGGTCTCACTATTAGCCCCAGCTGACCTGGAACTCACTTCACTATGTAGACCAGGCTGGCCACAAATTCACAGACATCCACCTGCCTCTACCTCTCTGGTGCTGGAATTAGAGGTGTGTGCTACCACACCTGGCTTTAAAATGATGTGAACTGATTGTGTGTTTGTGTGCACAAGCCAAGATGACAGCCCCAGTGTCATGAACTGATTGTGTGTGTGTGTGTGCACAAGTCGGACAGTAGCTCCAGTGTCAGGAGCTGATTGTGTGTGTGCACAAGTGTGCACAAGTCAAGATGACAGCCTCAGTGTCATCACTCTGATGACATCACTTTTTTTGACAGAGTCTCTAGGACAGTGATTCTCACCCTGTGGATCATGACCCCTTTGGGGGTCAAAACCCTTTCACAGGGGTCCCTTAAGACGATCAGAAAACACAGATATTTACATTATGATTCATAACAGTAGCAAGATTACAGTTGTGAAGTAGCAATGAAAATAATTTTATGGCTGGGGGGTCATCCCAACATGAGGAACTGTATTAAAGCGTCACAGCATTAGGAAGGTTGAGAAGCACTGCTCTAGGTGGTCTAGGTTTCTCCAAATAGGTTAGCTAGACTGATGACCATCAACCCTTAGAGATCCTCTTGTCTCTGCTTCCCCAGTGCTAGATTACAAGTGTGTACTACTGTGTCTAGATTTTTTTTAAAAAAGGATGTGTGTGTGTGAGTGTGTGTGTGTGTGTGTAATATCCAATGTTCACTTCAGGCCTCCTAGGGACCTGCATACACTTACTTGGTGCACATTCCCCCCCCCCAAAGTACCCACACATAAAAATAAAAACAGAAATAAGGAGATCTTCACAGCAAATGGGAAACTGAGATGCAAGTTCAAACCTACTTGGAGGGTGACCTTAGTTTCTGAAACTACCTAGGTAGAGGGGCATCAGCTGTTTTCCCACCATTCCTAAGGGCAGTTATACCTGAGAATTATCCGCCACTTAAAGAGTCAGTCAGCTAGGCTGGAAACTTGGACCAGAAAGACACATTAATTCTATTGTGAGAAACTGCATTGCTCCTGGAGCAGTAGGGGCTCCTTAAGACCCAGGAAGTAAACACACAAGTCTCAGGAAGCTCCTGAAATTTACAAGGTTCAGAAGACAGGCCTCCCCAGTGTTATAAAGTCAGCTATGGTTGCTGGACAAATATACTCTCAGACAGGCTGCAAGCTGTGCAGGGAGCTTTAGGGATGCTGGTTTTGTGGGTTGTTACCTGAACTGGAGTGGTGATCTACCTTCCCTGGAGTTATCCATGTTCTTGTAACTCCTCATCCAGTCTCTTGTAAATAACATTCACAAGCTTGTTAGTTCACTGAGCTAGACTTGTGGGTGGAATTGTTCTTTTTGTTGTCTGTGCTTATCTAAGTTAATACATGTTTGTTTACATTTCCCAAGGAAAAGTTGCACAACAGCCACCCCGCTGGGTTTTATTCAGTGCATGGTTTGAACCCAGGGTTTTCTGTATCCTAGACAAGCACTGTAACAACAGAGTTACATTCCCAACCCGAACTCACAGAGACTTCCTGCCTCAGCCTCCCGAGTGTTGGGATGATAGGTGAGCATCTGCCCAGTTCATCCTGGACATTTAATACAGTGATTAGGAACAATACTGTCACAACATGGAAACTCTTGAACGGCCAGTGAACTTGGCTCAGGTTCTGACTAGTTCCTGATCTCTGTCAGTATGTCAGTTACCTTCTGTGGGGCCTGATGATGTCTGGGAACTGTTTTGGTTAAAATCACAGCTTTATGTGATTTATAAGGTAGCTACAGGGAGGGGCAATCCAGGAAGAGCCATCCTAACTGAATGCCCTTTAACTGTTGGTACTGACTTACCCTGGCCACCAGGGGGCAGTGCAGTACCATGGTTGCCAGCACAGATCCCATCTGACCGGAATTACTTCTGTTTCCTGTGGCACAAGCCAGTAATCACAGTCGAGGCAGGAAGAGTTTCTAGTTTGCTTTTTGTGGCTGTGATTAAAAACAAAACAAAAGCCGACTAAAAGCAACACGGGAGAAAGGGTTTTACGGTTCCAGGTTACTGTCCCATACCGCAGGGAAATCGCAGAGGTGGAGTCAGTTTGCCTCAGTCAAGTTTAGAGACAAATGAACGCGCACACGCTGCACGCTGCCTGCTAACTTGCTCACACTCAGCCAGACTCTGCATAATTCTGCAGCCCAGAACCCCCTACCCAGGACCTGGGATTGCCCACAAAGGTTGGCTCAATTAACAATCCGGACAATCATCCAAAGATATGTATGCCCGCAGGTCAATCTGATGTGGCCAATCCCCCAGTTGAAGCCCCCTTCTCATCTGATTCTAAGTTGTATCATTGACAGCCCAAACTAACCAGTACAAGCAAGGGCTGTGAATTTGAGGTCAGCCTGAACAACATAACGAGACCCAGTTTTAAAAATAAAAACAAGACAGGGTGTGGTGGCACAAGTCTGTAATCCCAACAATTGGGAAGAGAGGTAGGAAGATCTCTGTGAGTTCAAAGCCAGCCTGGTCTACAGAGTGAGTTTCAGGACAGCCAAGGCTACATAGTGAGATCCTGTAAAACACACACACACACACACACACACACACACACACACACTAAATAAATAAACCCAAACCAAAATACTTCCCTTCCCACCAAACAAAAAACAAAAAACAAAAACCCAACAGAACAGGTAACAAAGAGAGAAGCACATCTCCACCCCCCTAACTTTGTGATTTTAAGGAGGTTTTGGATGGGGCAACTCCAGCTCCAGGGAATTTGAGGCCATCCTCTGGCTTCCTCTGGCTTACTCTGCTCACATGTTACACACACACCTCATTAAAAAATAAGGTCTTTTAAAAAGTTTTGGTTTCAGCAGCTCTGAAGTGATAATTGAAATATATACCTATTTGGTTGGTTTGGGAGACTAGGCAAAACAGGATGCCAGCGGCTCATGAAGACTTATCTGCTTACAAACAGGGTCCTTTATCCAAGGTTAGCAAGGCAAAGACGGCAAAAACTCCCCTGTCCCTTTGTCTTTCAGCGTGTGAGCATGCAGCTTCCCCGTGAGAGCATGCAGTTTCTCCATGAGAGCATGCAGCTTCCCTGTGAGAGCATGCATCGTCCCTGTGAGAGCATGCAGCTTCCCTGTGAGAGCATGCAGTGCCCCTGTGAGAGCATGCAGCTTCCCTGTGAGAGCATGCAGCATCCCTGTGAGAGCATGCAGTTTCCCTCTGAGAGCGTGCAGCTTCCCTGCTTTCAAACAGCTTTCCTGGGGAAAAATCTGCTTGTGTGAGTTTGGCAGCCCAACACTAGCAGTGCGTGGCAGTAGAGAAGAGGCCTCAGTTGTTAATTTCTATTTGGCAGTTCTTATCTGTTCAGTGTGTTGTGATCCTAGTCTGTGTTGCCTTCTCCGAGTCTCCTGCCACTCCTGCAACCCTCCTCACGCTCTACCCAACTGCTCCCCATTCTACTTCGAGTGTGTGTATATTTGTGTGTGTGCATTTGTGCATATTTGTGTACATGTGTATGTGGACTTGTGTTTGTGAGTATGTGTGCATGTACATGTGTTTGCTCGTGTGCTCGTGTGCTCGTGTGCAATAGCACACAGTGTAGAGGTAGGAGTACACTGTGTAGGACTCCCCTCTCTTCTTGGGGGTCGGGCTTGCCCAAGCATCTTTACCCACAGCCACTTTGCTGCTTTTCTAGGTGCACTTAACACCCAGCGAACACTCACTGCTCCTTGGAAGCCACAGGATTAGAACACAGAGAATTTGCTTTCTTCTTTGTTTCTTTTTTCTTTCTTTTTTTCCGTTTGCAGGGGTTCTGCCCCGCTGCACATGCGTCTCTGGACAGCTAACATCAACAATCGGAATCCCTGCAGGATGTCCCACAGGCACAGCCTTCGTCTGGTGGGGTCAAGGTAGACCCTTGTACAGTGCCACTCCACCCTACGGGTTCTTTCTCCAATGTAATAGGGGATTGAACCTGACCCATGGATTTATTATAACAGATGTATAGTCGAGGGACTTCTAACACAGCAGAACAGGGGAAGACACAGTCCCTTACTTAGGGAACACAATGTCCATTCCACACAGGCTATTGCCGACCAGAAACAATTGTGACTGGTCCCTTGCAGAGTGTGGGGAGGCAGACAGCAATGTTGGGTGTGGAGCTGGGGACACACAGGAGCTTTGTCTGAGTGGCTGCCAGTTCAGCTGGCCTCACAGTCCTCTGTTTATCACGGAAAGTCAGAGACCCAAGAAGCTAGAAATCTGTGAGGCCGAAATCAGAACTGTAGATGGGGACAGACCTCGACTCAAAGCACACTGACAGCAAACGAGGAGCAATGTAGGCTTGCTTTTCTCAGATCCCAGCAATGAAGTCATTATCGTTGTTTACCCTGTGAGAAACAAATGGCCTGAGAGCTGTTTATTAAAACAAAGCACTCATATTTATACAACAAAACATATGTATGAATGTCACCTGTCTTTCATCTGTTTCCATCTGATTCCATTCCCTAGGTAGGTGGTCCTGAGCTTTATAAGAAAGATAGCTAAATGTGGGCTGGGGAGAGAGCCAGTAAGAGTGTCTATGGTCTCTGATTTAAACAAACAAACAAACAAATAAATAAATAATAAATAAACTTCTCCCAATCTCAAATGTTCCAAACAAACAAACACAAAGAAAAACAAAAAGATAGTTCAAAAATAAATAAATAGTAAATAGTTCAAAGAAAGTTGGCATCTTGTTGTAAGGTGCTCGAGTGTTTAACTAATATTAAAATAGAGAAACTCTAGCTAGGAAGCTGGTGTGTGTGTTTTCCCCTGGTGAGAAGGCCAGTGATGTGGGTGGGCTTATGCCACCAGCTATCAGTTTTCTTTCTTTCTTTCTCTCTCTCTCTCTCTCTCTCTCTCTCTCTCTCTTTCTTTCTTTCTTTCTTTCTTTTTTGGTTTTTTGAGACAGGGTCTCTCTGTGTAGCCCTGGCTGTCCTGGAACTCACTCTGTAGACCAGGCTGGCCTTGAACTCAGAAATCCGCCTGCCTCTGCCTCCCAAGTGCTGGGATTAAAGGTGTGCGCCACCACCGCCCAGCCAGCTATCAGTTTTCAATGGGAGCCCTTTGACAGTATTTTGTCATTGCACAGAGCTATTCAGATAAATAAACACATAGCAGTAGATCTTGCTGGCCCTTGTGGCATATAGTCTTGCTTGTACAAAAGTACGCTGTAGTCAAACATCCAGGGTCCATGATAGTGGCCAAAACAGCAGGAGGTTTTTGCCTTCATGGCTTTGCCAAGTTGGAAGCTGAGGTCAGGGTATCGGCCAGGCTGGCTCCAATGTGGTAAGGAAGACTTTGTGGCTGGCCTCTTTCCTACTCTCACAGAGGCCATCTTCTCCCTGGCTCTTCACAGTGTCTTTCCTGTCACATGTCATATTGAAAGCTGTCCTATTGGATGGTGTCCCGCTTCAATGGCCCACTTAATCCTGGTTTCCTCTGTAAGGTCCCATTAGATAAAGTCAGCCATTGAGGTTCTGGGGTCCAGTCCTCAACATGGGGATTTAGGAGCAGGGGACACATGCACATATAGGGAACACAGTTCAACCTCAACTGTATCATTATTGCTGTATAATGAATCTTCTTTATGGGACTCAGGGAAGGGCCCCACCTCTATAGCATGTAATAAGTATTTTACGTGAATCCTTGGGCCTGATTATTCTGCTGTGACTTTATTTTTTATTACATTCTTATGTTGTAGTGTGCATGTGTTAGCGTGGTGTGTGTGTGTGTATGTGCGCATGGTGGGTCGGTAAGTTTGTGGGCATGCACATGCACAAAGAGACTTTGTGGTGATCAGAGGATAATTTGTAGGACTCAGTATTTTCTTTCCACCATGTGATTCCAGGGACTGAACTCAGGTTGTCAGGCTTGGTGTTAGACACCTTTACTAGCTGAACCACCTCTCTGGCTTCCTGTAAGGAGTAGGCCCTTAACAGGACCAACTCCATTCTGTAATAGGAAACTTGTAGAGACAAATCTGGAAGTGAAGTTGTGCTGTGATAACCAGCTGTGATGAGGTCAGAGCCCAGCGATAACCAGACACGAGTGGTTATCTGCCATGCATATCAACAGTAATGCCAAATCAAACATAAAAGAAGAGCCCGATCAGAGTGTTTCATCACACATTGGTAGCATGACTGCCTGACATGATTCTCCACCAGGCTTCCTCAGCTCCTGACCATCAAAGAGTTAACCGAGAGAGCAATGCCTAATCTTCATGGTCAAGCACCATACTAGGTCAAATTAGCAATTCAATGAGCTAGAAGCCAAAGCCCACCTTCCCGGACTCCACAGACCAGCAACTGAAGCCATCATAAGGACCCAGGTCGTATAATCCAGGAATGAATGATGTATTTATTGCTATGCTTATTTCTTTGGTAATTAGCGATTTGTTATTTGTATTCATTGTGCCAATATTAATACAGGCAATGCATAAGTAATGTGGCAATTCCTTGTGGTATCCATAGCTTTGGCAGTGGTAATAATATATTGCTTGCTGTGTATCATTAAAGAGCAATTGAATGCCAAAACCTCTGTCTCTGGCGTGCTCTCTTCACTCTCGTGGAGCTGATAATCTCACAGTCAAATCCAGCATACGATCCCTGAGTGGAGGAGGACCTGTCGCTCCTCTCCCTTCGGGGATACTAAACCCTTATCACAACCTGCTCGAGACAGATATGTCAGGGCTTGCGAGGCTTCCTGGCATAATTTTAACATGTCATGTGATCATATGGTCCCCGTCTCCTTTGATAAGTTTCTAAGTGGAAACTTTTCACTTTCAGGAATGAGATATTTATATTTCTACCTCATGGGTCAGGCTGGACAGGTGGTGTTTCTGTGCACGAACAAGAGCCATCTTGTCTCTGAGTCTACACTCGGAGAACCAAATGCCTGGGTGAAGTGGAGTCACTCAGGGTGAAGAACAGCCTGAAAGCCAGAGTTACACTCAGTGTGAAGTGACTTAGAGCAGGGAATAGCCCGATCTCCACATAAACCACAGACCCACCAACAGGCGGGGGCACCACAGTAAGCATGTGGCCTAGCACACAGCAGTGTGGTCCCACACAGTCCAAGCCACATCTCAATGAGAATCACACTCACAGATTCCTGTCTTCATACCTTGAGTAGTTTACTCTCTCTCTCTCTCTCAATCTCTCTCTCTCTCTCTCTCTCTCTCTCTCTCTCTCACACACACACACACACACACACACACACACACCTCTGTACATAGGGTTTCAGCTCAGCATGTTCCCCAGTGCTTGACAGGGTTCTGCCAAACTGTCATCTGCCTGTCCATCATCTGAGCATCAGTCTGACCTTCCATCCTTCTGATGGATCCTCACCTTCATGGTCCCATGCCTCAGGTGGTTTGCCGGTCTGCCTTGTAGCTCACTTTTACAGGCCTCTGGAACCTCTTCACCTGAATTACTTACCTTGCTATCTTACCCTAGTTAGCTTTATCTGCCAACATGACAGTCTAGAATCATCTGAGAAGGGAGCCTCAATTGAGGGATTCCCCAGATCAGATTACCATGTGTGTGTGTGTGTATTTCTTTGACCGTTATTGATATAGGAGGTCCTACCCACTGTGGGTGGCACCATTCCCTAGATAGGTGGTCCTGGGCTCTGTATGACAGCTAACTGAGCATGAACCTGGGAAGAAGCAATATTTCTTGATGGTCTCTGTTTCAGGTTTCTGCTTGAGTTCCTACCCTGACTTCCCTCCATGGTGGCCTGTGACCTGGGTGTTTTAGCTAAAATAAATCCTTTCCTCCCTCAAGTCACTTTTGGTCAGAGTGTTCTCTCACAGGAAACTAGAATACACTTGTAGACATTTTAAATCCCAATCCAGAGTTTCTACCCCACCTTTGACCATTTAGTTCCTATATAAAAGACACACACAACTTTTATTTCTTACAATAAGCCTTAATCAGTACTACTGCTGGGCAGATGGATGTAGCCTGAACCCACAACCCCAAGATTAAGAGTTTTATGTTTTATCAACTGAGCTAGCTGGGCTAATTTGGATTTGCTCTGTAGATTAGCCTGGCCCCAGACTCACAAGAAACCTACCTGTCTTTGCCTTTGTCTCCCAAGTATTGAGGTCAAAGGGCTAGATTTATGTATTTTTCTATATGTATGTAGCAGGATAATTTCCTGCTACTGCTACATTGTATATGCAGTGGAGCTCAGTGATTGGACAGCGTGAGAGGTGGGTGGAGTGAGGAGTTGGGAGGAGAGGAGGAGAGGAAGGGGAGGAGAAAAAGAAGGAGACTAGCAATGATGGAGGAGGACATGGTTCGAGAGCAGTCCTGGGTAGCTACTTATCAAAAGGTTAGATATTGGGTGACAGTTCTAACTGTGTGGGCATCTTGTTATTTGAGTGTTTCCAAATATATAAATCCATTGGATAAACTTTAAGCTTTAAGAGTCTTCATTCTACCAGGTACTCCGAGGACGGCGGATATTGTCTGGGGTTCAGCTGAGCTTTTTGGATGCAGTGTGGTGGATTGGCAGAACCATCCCCCACGTTGGCTACTTGTGGGTGCCAGGGCCTGCATATCTAGCTAGCTGGGGCCCCAGTCAGAGGCGAGGAGCAGTGGGAACATGGCGGCTTCCTGGGAACAACCCGGACAGAGCGCTGTTTTCTAAATATCTCCTCTACATATGTATCCTTGAAAACATATCAATTTCCATTTCTTTCTCTCTTCTTTGGAGATTAATATCTCTGTGGATACATATACTTATATCCTCTTTCTCTTTATATAAATTACATTTTTTACATATAACTTTATTTAAATTCCCTTCTATTTACTATATAAACATAGTTTCAAGTTACCATGTATTTACTGAGTTTTTATGGCTTAGGCCATGTGCCATGTGCCAGGCTGAGCAATTGCCAATTCTCCCATGGAAGCCAACGTTTATAGAGACTGGTTGCTCATACCAGCATCACACCCATTTTAAAGTTAGCTCAGTTTTCCTGTGAAAATCTCACATTCCAAGGAGACAGGCTAGCTGCTCAGAGTAACAAAAACTCTACCCTATTTTAGTTCTCATAACCACAGCTGCTGTTGTCGTCGTTGGATAAAAGCAAAACAATTTTGTCCCAATACCAACTCTGGATCCCCACATTGACTAACAAAACATACCTTTCTTAGGGAAAAATGTTTTTGGCAACAAAAAGTTATTATCCTTCAATTTAAAATTATAACATAAAAATTATAAACATTACATTCTAAATATACTCATATCCACGTCTATTTCCTGCTTAAGCCGTAGGCCATGGGGTTTTTAATTGACAAGTAAAACATCCATACAACACACACGATGATCTCTCTACCCCTGCCCTGATTCTCTTTCTGTCTCTCACAGCTTTGTCTACAGCAGAGCCTGGTTAGCTCTGTGGCCTCTTAAATCCTTTAGATTCAGTTGATAACCTGCATAGATAGAGATACATTGTATCCTGACACATAATGTTTGATCTGAGAGTTAATACTAGTCATTAAATTTGGCTTATAAAACCCCATGTTTGCCAGTGGCCTGCTATCAAAGGAAATCAGGATTACCCAGCAAATGGCAGCCAACGGAGCTGATGTAATATAATACTTGAGAACATATAGTTAATGCATTGTGGAAAGATGTAAGTGTATCTATCCCTCCATGCCTCTAGGACGTCGGGCTCATGGCCATTCTGAGGGATGAGAAGGCATGTGTATGGAGGAATTTGGCACATGTGAACTGCTATGGGTAGGGTGGTGGGGAATGGCCTTAGAGAGGGGTGAGGCTTTGCTTTGGGTGTCGACTATGTGGTGGTGGGATGCTGGAGTGAGCGTGTAGGTTGCAGTGTGGATGCAGGGTGGGTGCATGCATGTGTGACGTGCCTTTAGCTTTTGTTCAGATGTTTCTTTTACTCTTTGTCTTGGCCTTTGTTCCCGTCTTTGTTGGCCTTTGTTCTCTCTTTGTTTTGCTCTTTGTTTCAACTTTCTTTAGCTTTTGTTTGGTCTTTCTTTAGCCTTTTGTTAAACTTTGTGTGGCCTTTGTGCAGCCTTTGTGTAGCTTTTGTTGTAAAGTACATCTTGGCTGAGGACCCATCAAAAACACCTTCTGTAATGAAAACTCAGACGTAGACCCTCTCCCTATATATTCCGCGTGTATTGAGGTCGCCCAGCTCCACCAGGGCCTGCTATCCACAGAAACCTTTCACAACAGCCGTTACCTGCAGGTAAGGGGATCCGAGAGGCTCTGGTTCATGCTGTCCTTCAGGTGGGAAGGAAGGGTACACACTCCTGCAGGTCACAGGGGAAGCCTGCCAGGATGTCAGTTGGGGGTGAGAGGACAGAAGAATGGAGACAGCAGAAGAGCGAAAGAACAATCGTTTATTCTGATCTGGGCAAAGGGACCTTTGGGAACATTCCTCCTAACATTCCAGGTTTGTCTGCTCCAGGAAAGACCTTGGATTTTTGTGCTTGGATACCTTTGTTGTTGGAGAGCGATCAATGGTGCTGTTGGTGTTTCCCCTAGTCCCGATTTCTTCTTTTATTGATTGTCATGACTTAAAAATGAGTTTTTGTGGGGCTTCGCTCCTCCCAGTGGATTTACAGCTAATGGTTAATGGGGAAGAGAGATGTTGTCTTTAGTTATGTAACCATGTAGCACTGCTAAGTTGTTGCCCGCACTCCTGGCAACAGAATCTGACACATGCTCCCGTAAGTGGCCCTAATGAAATTCACCGGATTTTAACCCTGCCCCCCCCCCCAAAAAACCCATAGAAGCAGACGGGAGGCTAGTTGGGAAGTGGGGGGATCTTCAGGAGCAGGAATACACACACACACATACACACACACCAGAGAGAGAGAGAGAGAGAGAGAGAGAGAGAGAGAGAGAGAGAGAAAGGCATGGAGTCACAGGCCGTTGTGAGCTGCTATGTGGGTGCTGGGATTTGAACTTGTTTGAGCAGTCAGTGCTCTTCACCACTGAGCCATCGCTCCAGCCCGGAGACAGAGAGGCATGGATATGACTGAAATACATTATGTCCGTGTGCAAAAATGTTGCAACAAAAGTCATGATTACATACAATGAATATATGCCAACAAAAAACATTTAAAAAGGAGTAGAGTTAAAAAAGGAATACAAGGGAGTTTTGCTTCTCCTCTGGGAGCAGCTTGAACACAGCAGGACTTGTTTGTGGGGTATGCAGCCGTGAAGACCAAATCTTCACCCTGAGTGGAGCCGTGTTAATGCTTTGTCTCCTACAGAATCTCTCAGAAGTCTTGGGAGTCTTTAGTGTTTGGCCGAGAGAAAAAGTAAAAGAAAGATCATGTGTCGGGGGAATGAAGCAATGCACTTGACTAGAGGATTAGGAAGAAAGTGGAGAACAGGTTTTGAATGCTGTGAACAAAAAAGGGCCGCAGCCAGGTGCACAGATCTGCAGTTTGGGGAGTATTTAGGATGCGGGGCATTGCTCGTGAGTGGATCTCAAAATTGCTTCAGATTTATAGAAAAGTTGCAAGCTGTATAAAGAATTCCAGCTGTACTGAGTTTATGCAAATGTTGCTAAAACATTACCACATTCGCCTGGTCATTCTCTCTGTATGTGCGAACACATGCACCTCACGCCCTCCCCAGCCACCTGAGACTGAGCACACACACCATTAACGTCACAGAGCTAACACTGAGCATGCTAATCTGTTATCTAACCTAGAGGCCCTGGTTCATCAGTGCTCTCAGCAGCCAGTCCAGGCTCACGCATTGCTTCTGGCTGTCTTGTCTCTTTAGATTCCTTTAACCTGTGAATGTGCCCAGGACAGCCATTCTCCGACAATCTTGGTGTGTGTGTTCAGGAGTGTGCATTACGAATGTATGCATGAGTAGACTTGTGTGTACATGTATAGAGGTCAATGTCATGTGACTTCACCTTAGTTTTTGAGACAGGGTCCCTCCCTGAGCCTGGAACTTGTTATTTGACCTAGACTTGTTTGCTAGGATCTGCCCGTCTCCACCTAGTGGGCACAGATGCTCAGTGTTCATGATTGGTTGTGGGTGCTGGGGATCTGAACTCAGATCCTACCCTTTGCACAGCTAGTACTTTACCCACTGAGCCATTTCCCTGTTATTACATTGGTGGCGTTGAAGCTGTCACATTGTTGAATCTCCTTCAGTGTATGTTTGGTCTGAGTGACCTTGAGAGGAAGCAGCTTTTGATGGGGTTAGATTGACTAATGGTTGGATCAGGTTCCTAATAGGCTCTTGATCAAGATACGTCCTCCCATGGTTCCAGCATTTCTATCCAGCATAGATCTCACCCTTGCTGGGAAAACTGCTGTATCCAAGAAGTCACCTATAGTTTGATGGTGCATTCTGTGCTTTCAGGGTTATGGGGCTGGAAGCATAGGTTGGTTGGCTGTGCCTGTTTAGTGTGTGCAGAGCCCCAGGTCCAGTCACTAACACCACACCGGTAAACTGTATCAGCATGTGGCATATACCTCTGATCCCAGCACTCTGGAGGTGAAGCCAGGAGGATCAGAAGTTCAAGCTCATCCTTCGCTACACAGGGAGCTGGGGGCCAGTATGTGTTAAAGATCCTCTTTCTAACAAGAAACAGACTGTGTATTCTTGAGATGAATCATTCAGGGGTAGAAAATGATGGTATTTAAATCCCTCCTTTTTCTCAGTCAAAACAGTTGAGGATCAGGGTAGGGAAGGCTCAGGAGGCAGGGAGTGTGTGGATGACCCCTGCTGACCCCTGCTGACCCCTGCTGACCCCTGCTTCTCACAGCCTAGAATCCTGCTGGGCTGAGGCTGGGACTAGGTTGTTTGTACCTATGGAAAATTATACTGGAATCTGACCATGGAAACCTTTGATTCCGGCTCTGTGGAAGAATGACGAGGATTTGAAGGGAGCACCTAAGATCTCTATGAAGGGAGCACCTAAGATCTCTATGAAGGGAGCACCTAAGATCTCTATGAAGGGAGCACCTAAGATCTCTATGAAGGGAGCACCTAAGATCTCTGTACATGGAAATTACAGGAAGTTATAAACGTTTCCAGCTGAGCCGCCTTTTGATGTGAGTGAACATGGTAGTGGCGCACCCTCCAGCCTGATGGGCTCAGCAGGCTCATGATCAAGGATCTCCTGTGTGTTCCTCTGTGTTCCTACACCCACTCCCACCACACACCTTTCCCTCCACTCCCACCACAGACCTCTCCCCCCACTCCCACCACACACCTCTCCCCCACTCCCACCATGCACCTCTCCCTAGGTGGGCAATTAAAGCTTCAAGATGTTTCTGAGATGTGTCAAGACTTCTTACTCTCAAAATCTGTGAGGTATGAAATACTCCTATGTCTCAGGTGAGGGAACAGAAAGAGGTCACCCAATGACCACATCTGGCAACACCACCCAATGGCCACACCTGGCCACGTCACCCAATGGCCATAGCTGGACATACAACTCAATGACAACACCTGGCCACACTACCCTATGACCACATGTGGCCACACTACCCTACGACTATAGTTAGCCACATCACCCAGTGACCACACCTGGCCATACTACTCAATGACCACAGCTGGCCACACCATCCTGTGACCATACCTGGCCACACCATCCTGTAACCATACCTGGCCACACCACCCTATGACCACATGTGGCATACCACTCTGTGATCACACCTGATCACAATGAATAAATCCACTCCTGCTTTTAACTTCCTAGACTCTTTAACTGGCCTGTGGAGACAGAAAGCCACGTCCAGCCTGTTTGAGCTGCTAGAGTTCAGTCCTGGTAATAGACTTAGGTATCCTGACTGTTGTGTTTGGGACATCAACGTTACTGTGTGGCTTTTATTTTATATTTGATTTAACATGTATGGAAGTTTTGCCTGCATGTGTGTATGTGTACCAAATGCATGCCTGAGGTCCAAGGAGGTGAGGACCTTGGGTTCCCTGGATTTGGAGTTAAGGATGGTTGTGACTAACAGGGTTGTTGCTGGGACCAAACCCAGGTCCTCTGCTGGGGCAGCCAGTGCTCTTAATTGATGACTTATTTCTACAAACCCTGATAAAGTGCTTTATCATTAATTATATATCCCATGATGAGCCATCTTGGTGGGGAAAATGAAGACACAATGTCTCCTTTTTCTCAGTCAAGAGAATTTTGGATCTGGACATGTGAAGTCCAGGAGGTCAGGGGAGTTTTGTGGTCGAGAGTTAACCTGCTCTGAGAACCTAGAAGGTGGCCGGACTCCTGGGGTTAGACTGATCAACTGGGCTCCAGGAAAGACTGCCTTCTGCTGGCTGAACAGCTTATCCTGCTTCCTGCTCTTCTGGTGACCCTTAAAAGCATTTGATAAAAATTTCGAGGCGTTTAATAAAAATGGTACAGCTTCCATGATAGTGACCCAGGCACCAGTCTGCTTAAAACCAACCTGGATTTTGTTATTATTCTGATAGGAGGATGCTATGGGATAGTAAGACAGGGTTATCACAGTTCCCAGGAGCAAGGGAACCGCGGGGCCACACTCCAGGGCCTTAAGGGAGGCAGAAATAAAAACCAGGTGTAAAAGCCTCTATTATTATTATTTATTAATTAATTATTGACCTATATTGTAAATACTCCCCAGGGCCCAAGTTCACTGAAAAGACTACATCATTTTCCCTTAGAACTCATGTTTCTTTAAGATGACTTAGTTATTGCATAAGGTGACCAGAGTCTCACAAGTGAATAATCTACTAAATTATAGATTCTGTCTGAGATGGGCACTCCAGACCACAGTGCCTTTCCCAGTGCTGAGACTATGGAGAAGTGGTTCATCTTTATGCCTCCCTTTACCTGTTCCCACATGGAGCTTTTCATTAAGATCCAGGCTCCCAGTTCCCACTCCACTCCGGGAATGGTCTTGATGCTATCCAGTTATGGCTGTGTAGCTAATTTGTTGGTAATATTCAATGTTGCCAGGAGGAAACTAAAGAATCCTGGGAGTATGGTATGCATGTGGCCACACACAAAACAAAGAAATAAAACATGGACAAATAATCCCAGGAGGTCTACATTCAGGTGTTTGTTCCTGGTTTTTTGCTTGTTTGTTTTTTTCCTTTGTTTTTGTGGAGACAGAGTTTCCCTATGTAGCTCTGGCTGTCCTGGAACTGGTTCTGTAGATCAGGCTTGTCTTGAACTCAAGAGATCCGCCCTCCTCTGCCTCTGGAGTGCTGGGACTGAAGGAGTGTGCTACCAAAGCCTGACTTAAAAAAAACAAAAATAAAAAAACAAAAATGAAAACAGCTTGTATCACATTTCATTTCTATCCATTCATCCACCCACTCAATTAACAAATGTTTGTTGAGCCCCAGTGGCCCGCACTGAGCCAGCACCTGGTGATCAGTGTGTGTGGAAAGCTCAGACTTTACACTTTAGTGATAACAATATAAGAATCACACGGGGTAGGGGTAGGGAGGGAAGGTGCTTGGTAAAAACCGACTTCCTTTCTCTAAACAGCTTCCAAGACGATCTTCCCTGACAGAGGCCTCTGACCAAACTCAGGCCAGCAGTGAGCTGTTTCCCAGCCCTGACTTAAGGCTTTTTTCTTAAATAGGTGTCACTTTCTTTTTCCTATAGTGATGAGATGGCATACAAATTAGCATGAAATGTTACCAGTGTGTCCGTCCTCATCCGGCAGACTAGCAGACAGTGTCTTTCTAGATCCATCTTAGGGCTGTGAGAGTGAGTCTCCCTGTGGAACACACTTGGGTAAGTTGCAACCATGTAGCTAGTTCACTAACTGACCAGTCTATGAACTATCGCCTCATTTCTAGGGCAACAAAGAATCAAATGAGAGGAAGACAAGCTGCGAACCGAGTCCTGACTGCCAGATGGGAGCGGATGAAAACACAGGTACGAGCCTGCCTCTAAGTTGTTGCATGAATGATTACAGGTATTCAGAACGTCACAGAAGAATGTAAAATCAGCAAGAGACTGAGTGAAATAACTTTCCACAAGGCGAGCTCTCTTACTCTTCCCTCCCTCCTTTCTTCCCTTCCTTATCTTTTGAGAATGGGTCTCACTATGAAACTCTTTCTAGCCCAGAACTCACTGTGTAGATCAGACTGGCCTCAAACTCACAGAGATCCTCCTGCCTCTATCTCCTGGGCGCTGGGATCAAAAGTGGGCACCACCATGCCCAGCCGTTTAAACTCTTCTTGTAGCATGTCAGTTATCTCCTGGTATTCTCAGTCTGGAAATAGAACTATGAAAACAAACTGTGTTGGAAAGACCATGACCCAAGTCACCATTTGTCCGCTTACACCTTTTCGTACCATGCACAGTAGCTGTCTTATGAAAAGACTCTTTTTTAGACCCTCCGGCTTCATTCAGGGGATTATCTGTGTCTTTGTCTTAGCTTCATCTGTCTGTCTCTCTGTGGTGCTACTTTGTGCTTCACGTCCCTCCAGAGTGAGGTCAGTGCCATCTTTCCCTTCATAGCTCCTTCGCTCTCCAGTTAAACCAGCTTTGAAGCTTGTGCTGTGTCCCTGTGGGGTCTGCAGCTGGTCTCTCTCACTCAGCCTTCTCCACTGGGGGATTTTAAGTAGAACTCCCCTCTCTCTTTCCACCACAACTCCATTCATCAACTCAGTGCCAACTTCCGGCAGTTACAGAATAAAGGGACCCAATACTCCAGTGTATTTGTTGCTCTGTCTCCTTTGTCCACTGCCACGCTGTGGACCTTGTGGACACTTTGCCACATCCAGGCTAATGGTCAAGGGTTTCCCCTAGACCCCAAGAGCTTCTGGTTCAATAGCCTGAGGTCCACACTGCTACCGGATTTCTTTCACCCACTTTACCTCGGATCTTTCCCTTTCTTGTTCTCAGCTGATTCTCTGACTTCCTGTTTCATGGAAGCGAGTGGATGAGAAATTCTTCCAGCCCCATTCTCCTCAAGAGCTTTTAATCACTGAATCATCGCTCTTCTTTTGTCCCCCACCTTCTGACAAGGGCAGGCATTCAGCCCTTCCTGTGTGTTCGGCATTCTAGTGTCTCGTTTTCCCTCAGGAACGTTATTGACTTTCTTCTGATTATATTTTGCCATCTTCCCTTCTGGGGATCTTTCCACAAACACATTTACATATTCATATCTCTTTCATCACACCAACTAAACAAATAACAGATCAACAATCACCAAACATCAGCATCTCCTGAAGAGGCCTCTGTGAACCACACACCCTTCCTGGTCCCACACTCTGTCCCTCCATTCTCCAGCATCTGGCTTGTGTTGCTTATTTTTTCTCTGCCCAAATCCTTAGTTAAAATTCCCTCAACAATCTGTCAGATGTGGCTTCTGTTTCAATCACTCCAAAGAACAACTCTTACTGTGGTCACTAGTCACTCCTGTGCTTCTATTAAGCGTCTCTGGGAGTTATCCAAGGCAGGTGACCATTTTCGAAGTTCTCCTTACCTCTGGCTCCCATAACTTCACAGCTCTGAGACTCCCTCCACTCCTTCACATAACCTGAAAACCCGAGGCTCAGGCAGAGTTGTTTCTCACAGTCCCAGACAAAAGCAACTTAAGGGAAAGATGGTTTATTTTGGCTCATGGTTTGAGTGTGCAGTCAGTCCATCACAGCAGAGAAGGCATGGCGGCAGGAGCATGAGCAGCTGGTCCCATCACATTGGCAGCAGGAGGCACAGAGAGATGACTGTTGCTGCTCAGCTTGCTTTTTCCTTTTTATTAATTTTGAGCTGCCAGTCAAGGAGGTGATGCTGCTGCCCACAAACAGGCTAGAGCTCTGCTCCTTCCTTAAAACTCATTGGAAGTGACCTGCTAGACATGCCTGTGAGAGGTCTCCTAGGAGGTTTCGAATCCAGAGTAACCACCACACTGTCTCTTCTCTTTCCGAATTTAGCCACCCATATGGCCTTAGTCACCACATTCTAACACTTTATCTCCAGCTGGTGCCTTCAGACGCCTCAGCTGGCCACAGACCCAGGACATGATTATCTGTCCACTCTAGGTCCCCATGGAGATTCCAGTGTCAGCTCAACAGTTAAGAGCACTGGCTGCTCTTGCAGAGGACTTGGGTTTGATTCCCAGAACCCACATGGCAGCTCACAATCACTTGTAATTGCAGTTCTAGGGGAACTGAAACTCTCTTCTGGCCTCCACAGGCACAGCATGTACATGTTTCTCTCTCTCTCTCTCTCATAAGCAAAACACTTATACACATAAAATAAAAATAAATCTTAAGTATATACCTTTGTCCATAGACTATAACATATGTATAATTTTAGCTTTAAGATGGTGTACTGTTTATGTGAGGTTTAGATTACCGTACTTGAATGTTTATCATGCTCTGTTGTAGTAACTAATGTTTTCATACCTAAACATGTGCCTCGTGCATTTGTCTATGTGCCTGAGTTGCCACTCTTGCTTTATATATGTTCCTCTCCTTAGAGATGCCCCAGGCAGTGACTACTCACTGAGAAGGACTCTTGTGTAGCCTGTGAGATAGTTTTCTGTGGAACAGTCCACACTCATTTGTCTTTGCTGGCTGAAACAAAGAGATATGATAAGGCATTTAACATGGCTTTGTGTCCCCAAATGGGTGACTCCCTCCAGGATACTGGATACTGGAACTCTCTGTTATGTCTCAAATAGTCTTCAAATCCCTGTTGGATTTTTGGCATCTTGTGGCTGTCTGCACAAAGGCTCTCTAATTCAAAATAAATATTTGTGTGGCATTGTCCATTATCTGACACTGGTTTGTCACCAATGATCAACTGCTCGATTTCATTGTATTAATATGTAAACACACTCATCATTAAGGAGACACATCCCTGGGGGGAAAAAAAAATCCCTAGCAGGCATGATTACTAGTCATCCAGCCAATGGTGACATCTTTCTCTTTTCTATTTCTGCTGCTGTGGATTGATCAGCACAGAAGTTGTTGTGTTTACTTGTAAATCTATACTCAGAGGGAAGCATTAGTCTCTGGCCCAGGAGAAGATTAGGGAGGGTTAGGAACTGCTAATGGTCTCCTCCGGGAGCAGATGGATTTATTCTGCCCTGTTGATCATTGTTTTTACAGTGGAGACATTGGCTCCATACCAGTGCCTGCACCCACTCCTTTCATGCAGGGAGACAGGGGTTCTTTGACAGCCCAGGGCTCTCTGACTTCCGATAGTTCCTGGTGTAAGTGTAAACAGCAGTCAGTGTTCAGCATGTGGCCCTCCCCTACACCACCCCATGCCCCTCCTCTGCACTATCCGGTCCCCTGCCCCTGCACTGCCTGTGCCCCTTCCCTATAAGGCCCTGTGCCCCTCCCTGGCACCGCCCATGTTCCTCCCCTGCTCTGCCTGTGCCCCGCCCTTCACTTCTCATTGGCTATCTGCTCCTCTCTCTGCTAATGGTCACGTTTTCCTTATCTGTGGGCCCATCAGGATGATTGTGACCTGCTATCTCCTTGCTTTTATTTCTTTGAGTACTACAGTCAAGCATATCTGGAGATAACTACCCGCTGGGCAAGGAACATGAATAAGTGGGTGAAGGGGCTTGTCGCCAAGCCTTGCAGCCTGAGTGTGGTCCGTGGGATGCATGTAATTTGTAGGCAGAGGACCAACTCTGGTAAATTGTCCTCTGACCTCCATATACACACTGACGTGTACACCTCTGATCTCCACATACACAGTGACGTATACACCCATGACTTCCACATACACACTGACGTGTACACCCCAAATAAATAGATACAATATATTTAAAAGACTATTCCTTCGCAACGATTTGCCTGCTTTTAAATTTATTGTTCATAGAGTATTTTTGATTTAAAATCCCG
>NW_021604620.1:3300796-3301133 GCF_004785775.1 Grammomys surdaster | reverse complement strand
GAGAGTACAGTGGACGGGCTCACATCTCTGAGAGTACAGTGGACGGGCTCACATCTCTGAGAGTGCAGTGGACGGGTTCAGATCTCTGAGAGCACAGTGGACGGGTTCGCATCTCTGAGAGTGCAGTGGACGGGTTCGCATCTCTGAGAGTGCAGTGGACGGGTTCACATCTCTGAGAGCACAGTGGACGGGTTCACATCTCTGAGAGTGCAGTGGACGGGTTCACATCTCTGAGAGTACAGTGGAGGGGTTCACATCTCTGAGAGCACAGTGGACGGGTTCACATCTCTGAGAGTACAGTGGACGGGCTCACATCTCTGAGAGTACAGTGGACGGG
>NW_021604620.1:3271651-3300696 GCF_004785775.1 Grammomys surdaster | reverse complement strand
GGTTCACATCTCTGAGAGTACAGTGGACGGGTTCACACCTCAGAGAGCACACTGCTATAACAAGCACAGCCAGGGCATGGAAGAACGGAGGAAGCCACAGGCAAGAAGAGCTCTGGAGTCACGTCCAAAGCCATGCCGTCCTTAAACAAAGGAAGCACGGGGATTTTATTCAGGGAGTCTGCAGAGCCATGGGGGGGGGGGTCCCATTACTGAGCGTGCTCAGTAAGGAGCACAGTCGTGAACACTGTGAGTTAAGGAGCTCGCCCTTGAGCACTCTCCGTTAAGGAATACCCTCTTAAGCATGCTCATGTTAAAGTCATGGAACTCGGTTTCAAAGATTAAAGGGATGGACAGGAACCCCTCTGGGCATGATCTTCACACACCATAAGGTTTCAGCTGAAAATAAGTAATGGTTGCTTTGAAGGTGTCTTTATATAGGAGTCGCTGCTTGGGTGCCTGCTTTCCTCAGGTGAAGATGTCTTACAGTGATTTCTTTGTCTCACGAGGCAGCAGTCTTTATGATCTGTCTTCTTCCTTCTCCCCTTTCTCCTACTTTTCCTGTTTTCTGTGTTAGAAAGAATATTCTGTCAGACTTAAGAATATATTCTAGTCTACCTTGGTTGGGGTCCTGACACCCCATTTTCTACTTCTCTGTTGTTTTACTGCACTGAACAGGCACCATGACCAAGGCAACTCTTATAAGGATGAGATTTAATTGGGGCTGGCTTACAAGTTCAGAGGTTTAGTCCATTATCATCAAGGTGGGAACACTGGCAGCATCCAGGCAGGCATGGTGCAGGAGGAGCTGAGAGCTCTATATCTTCATCTGAAGTCTGCTAGGAGAAGACTGACTCCCACATGATTAGGAGGAGGGTTTTAAAGTCCATGCCCACAATGACACACCCACTCCAACAAGGCCACTCCCAAGGCCAAGCATATTCAAACCACCACATCCATATCTCTCATTTGCAAACTAGAGTGTTTGAGGTATCATGAGTGCAAGAGAGTTCAGCACAGGAAGCACGTGCCTCTGCCTGGCTCATACTTCACACCAGGTGCTTGCTGTCACCAACAAACTAGGATGCTTGCCTTGATTTTACTTAAGTATTCATCTTTCCTAGTTTTGTTTCCTGTTGCTGTCATAAAACACCATGGAAAAAGTAAATTAGGAGGGGGGAGATTACTTACTTTAATCCCAAAATTCCAAGTTACAGTCCATCACAGTGGGGAAGTCACAGTGGCAGGTGCTTGAGACATTTGGTTATGGCATGTTCACAGTCAAGAGCACAGAGCAATGAATTAATTCATGTCTGCTTGTGCCCAGATCACAGCTCACTTTTACCATTTCTCTCTCTCTCTCTCTCTCTCTCTCTCTCTCTCTCTCTCTCTCTCTCTCTCTCTCTCTCCTTTTTGAGATAGGGTCTCACTATATATAGCTCTAGCTGTCCCGGAACTTTCTATGTAGACTAGGCTAGCTTCCAACTCACAGAGGTCCACCTTCCTCTGCTTTCCAAGGCTGGCACCAACACTGCCAGATACTTTTTCATTTCTTATACAGTCTGTGATCTCCTGCCTAGGGAGTGTTGCTGCCTACAGTGGGCGTCTTTCCACATTAATTCATATAATCCTACAGTGGGCAAGTCTTTCCACATTGCTTAACATAATCAAGACAATCCCACCACAGACAAGCTCACATGCTGAACACGATCTAGAAAATCCCTCATTGAGATCTCCCTGGTGTTCTAGTTAAATTAATGACTAAAACCTAACCACCACGTGAACCATTGATTATTTAATTGATTATTATCCCTCAGTTGTAGATGCATATGTGGATCTGCTTCTGTACTCTCAACCCTGTTTCATTGATCTGTCTTTTCCCAAGCTAATATACTGTTAGTGTACTCCATAGTGACTGTTGATATTCTGTATGATATGGATTTCTTACTCAGTGTGTGTCTGTGTGGGGTTACAAGTCTTTTGTGTAGTTCATGGTAAGTGCTAAATTTGGAAGGATATGGATCTCGCATTGAAAACTATCTTAGTTGTTCTTGGGTCTTCATACTTCCACCAGAAGTATGGGATGGCCTTGTTGGTTACATGTAAATCTGATATTGATCAGAATTACATTAACCGTTTAGATGTACTCAGTGATATTAAGCCTACTACGAGCCGGGCAGTGGTGGCGCACGCCTTTAATCCCAGCACTTGGGAGGCAGGGGCAGGCGGATTTCTGAGTTTGAGGCCAGCCTGGTCTACAGAGTGAGTTCCAGGACAGCCAGGGCTACACAGAGAAACCCTGTCTGAAAACACCAAAAAAAAAAAAAAAAAAAAAAGCCTACTATGGTATTAAATATTCCTTTTTAAGTTTTCAAAAATTTTGTAGATTAAAACTTTTTAAAAATCATTTTGTGTGTCTGTGCGAGTACTTGCACGTATGTATGCATGTATAGCCTGTGCGTGTCTGGTACCTGTGGAAACTGGAGAAGAGTGTTGTACTCTTTGACAGTGGAGTTGCATGTTGTAAACTGCCTGAAGTGGGCGCTGAGAATTGAACCCTGGTCCATTGTCTTCAATTGCTGAGCTATCTCTCCAACCCTGATTATGAATGTTTCTTAAGGTTATTATTTATTTTGTCTGATGTATTTCTATCTGTAGATGCCCAGTGGTCTTATAGTCAGTGTTAATTACTTCTTTTATTGTATGTATTATATCCTTGAATTGTAAATGTTTGGATTTTATATATTGACCTATGTCAGGAATCTTTTTAAAACTACTTTCAAACAATTTATTTATTTATTTATTTATTTATTTATTATTACTTATTTTTATCTGTATGGACATTTTGTCTGCCTTTATGTCTTATGTACCATGGACATGCCTGGTGCCTTCAGAGGTCAGAAGAGACTACCAGATCTCACTGGAGATGACTGTGAGCTGCCATGTGGGTGCTGGGAATTGAACCTGGGTCCTCTGGAAGGACAGCCATGCTCTTAACCCCTGAGCCATTTCTCCAGCCCATGTCAGGAATCTTGTTGGACTTTCTCTGTCTCTTTCTTCCTCTCTCCCTATCTCTAATGTTTGTTTGTAGAGTTTGACAGCCTCAGAATATTTTTTTATTATGTGTACAGGTTCATGTGTATACATGTGTGTGTGTGTGCACGTGTACGTGTGGTTGTGTGTGTGTGTAGACCTGAATCCAACTTCGAATCTCGTTTCTCAGTGTTCACATTGTTGTCTGTGACAGAGTCTTCCCCTTTTGCCTGGAATTCGCTGATTGGGTTAGACTGACCAGCCAGAAAGCCCCAGGGGTCCCCACTGCTGGGATTATAGACAGATCACTACACTGGCTGTTATTTATCTTTTAAAAATGTGGGTTCTAGGGCATTAACCTTAGACCTTTAGTTAGCAAGGCGAGCACATTTCTGACTGAGCTAACTCCTCAGCACAGTGTTTTAATTGAAACATTTGTACTGGCTAGGATTTCAAATAATGCTGGGTGACAGTGCTGGTCAGTGCTCCTTCCTCAGGTGTCTGACTTGGGGGCCATGCTTTTAAGACACCGCATTCCATTCCCACTACAATGAGAGGTTGGCTGTGGATACTGAGTTTCACTGAGCAATATCTTTTTAATTGAACTACTTTATTAATAGTTAATTTGTGTGTATATGATATGTGTATGCAGGCTAATATGTGTGAGTGTGGGTATAAGTGGGGTCTGAGGGCTACCTCTGGAGGCTGTCTTCATTGTTCACCCTATTTGAGACAGGGTCTCTTTCCTCTTCTCTGTGGTGTACCCCAGAGTCTCCAGGGACTCTCCTGTCTCCGTTTCCCATTTTCCTGTAGCACTGCTGGGTCTTGCCGGCTCTGTGGGCTCTGGGATTGAACTCAGATCCTCAGGTTGTACAGCGGGTGTTTTACCTGCTGAGCCATCACCCCATCCCCAGTGGGTGCTTCCTCAGTACGCCACTGGCCACATCTTCCCTTTCATCTGTTGATACAGTACAGTATAATTGCAGGGTTTTCAAATTTAAACTGTTCAGAAACTTAATTTAACTTTAGCTAACTTGTATCATGAAACACTTCACCTATCGGACTGACAAAAACTTGAGAGATTTCCAGGCTGGAGAGATGGTTCCGTAGTTAAGAGCATCCGCTGTTCAACTGCAGGGTTCCAGTTTGACTCATAGCACAGTGGGTCACAAGCCTCTGTAACTCCAGTTTCAGGGAATCAGATGTCCTCTCCCGGCCTCTCCCGGTACCAGGCATGTACATGATGCACATACATATGTGCAGGCAAAACAACCATGTAAAAATTAAAAAAAAATCTTTATATTTTACATATGTTGTATTATTCTGGTATTGCCTCTCTTGACCACAGCACGGATATTGTGTCTTTTGATGTGGAGTAGGTTTTGATTGTTCTAGTCATGTCCAATCATACTAATTGCATACATAAGCTTTCTTCATGAAGAATCTTCTCCTGACGCTGATTTAGGACATCTCTGGTAGGCATCGGATTTTCTTGTGTGTGTGTGTATCTGCTTTTGAATTCTAGTTTTCCACTCTGGGATTCCACTTGCCTAACTTTAGGCCATTGCTACACTACTTTATGTTATTGCTTTAATTAATTAATTTGTTGTAAAATATAGGGTCTCATGTAGACTGAGCTAGATTGAACTGGTTATATAGACCTTAAACTTATGACCCCATGCTTCCCCGTCCTGAGTGTTGGCATTACAGCGTGTCAGGTTATTTAAAACTCTGGCCTTCGGAAATGCATTTCCGTATATGGCATGAGAACAGTTGTTACTGCTTTAGACTTTAAAATTTTTTCCTTTCACTTTTAATGTCTTTCTTTCTTCCTTCCTTCCTTCCTTCCTTCCTTCCTTCCTTCCTTCCTTCCTTTCTTTCTTTCTTTCTTTCTTTCTTTCTTTCTTTCTTTCTTTTTTGAGAAGTTCACACAATGTATTTCGGTAATATTCTTTCACCTCTCTCAACTCCTCCCGGAAGCCGCCAGAAACATGGAGTCTGATTTGTGTTGGCCAGCTGCTCTGAGCATGAGGTCTGCCTTTAAGAATGCTCAATATAGGCCGGGCAGTGGAGGCGCACGCCTTTAATCCCAGCACTTGGGAGGCAGAGGCAGGCGGATTTCTGAGTTCGAGGCCAGCCTGGTCTACAGAGTGAGTTCCAGGACAGCCAGGGCTACACAGAGAAACACTGTCTCAAAACACCAAAAAAAAAAAAAAAAAAAACAACCAAAAAACAAAAAACAAAAAGAATGCTCAATATACTCAGGGCCACTTTGTGCTACCCTCTCTTGCAGCCAATAGCAAACAGCTTCCTGTCTGGGGGCGGGACTTTGTACATTCCTTCCAGTTCTCCATTCTGGGATTAGGGATTTTCGACTCTTCTCTCTGATTTCTGGACATTTGCTCCTTTGTGAGTGTGCATGTCTATTGCACTACCTGAGTGTCTCGTCTGCTCTGTTGGTTCAGACGGAAGCTCTTTGTTTAAGATGTTTGCTGATTTAGTAAGAAGAGCGTGGCATTCATGACTTTACTTCCAAAACCTTTTGCTTCTTTATGGTGTAGATCTTTTCGATTACAGTTTTAAATTTTTATTCCTGTTATTATCTGTGCAACTTTTAAATTTTTCCCATAGAAATTTCGACATTTTAGTTTTCTCTTTATTTCTGGGTATTTCAGGATTTTGTTGCTGTTGTGAATATATTTTTCCAGTTATTTTTTCCTCTAATATTTCATCTCTCTGGGTGTTTGCACACTTCCTCTGTCTTTAAATTTTCTTGAATTAGATCAGAAGTCAGGCCACAAGGAGGGAGGAGGGATCCTTCCTCATTAGGAGAAGAGAAGGTTCTGGAAAGATTCCACAAGGAGCCTTCCTTTTGAACAGGGTCTCATTGGGAGGTGAGCTGTACAGTTGATGGGTGGGAAGGGAACAGGCAGAAGCTATGTGGTGAGGTCTAAAAGTTGGAAATAATCCTATTTCTTGTGAGCCTGGGACAGGTGGATGGAGTTGGGTTCACCTTCTCTGTGGGTCTGAGCCATGATCCATGATAACTACCACACCCAGAAGTAAACTGTGATTACAGTTGGTGCACATAATGAGAACAAAAAACTTTACAGTGTATAATACTTTCCTTCTCTTGCTGTGATAAAACATTCTGGCCAAAAGCAGCTTAAGGGAATGAAAGGTTTATTTTCAGTTTCCAAGTCGCAGTCTGTCATTGAAGGAAGTCATGGAAGGACCTCAAGCATGAAGCAGACACCAAGGAGGAATGCTGATTGATGGCTCGCTCTTAAGCTCATGCTTGGCTAGTTTTCTACATAGCCCAGGAGCACATGCCTAGGGAATGGTGCTGCCCATAGTGGATTTCCTATATAGTTATCAGTCAACACAACCCCCCACAGACATGCCACAGGCAATCTGATCTGGGCAGCTCATCAGCTGAGATACCCTTCTTAGGGACTCTAGCCTGTGTCAAGTTGGCAGTTGACAGTTGAGGCTAACTAGAACACTAGACAATTGCAATCTGTTTCCAGAAACATGCAATATTTTAAATAAAAAAATGGAACTCTAACAAATACTAATACGCACTAGGCAAATTTCAAAGAATTGAACATACAGTTACTCTTCGTAGCTGATGCATTGGAATGAGACACCAACTTAACAAAATAGTTTATTCACTTGGATATTGACAATAGATTTAAAAATTATTGATAAACTCAAGAACTCACACATATTGAAAAGGAAGTGAAGCTGAAAACCTGACACTGACCTTTGTGGTGTACAGCTTGAGTTGTGCTTTGTAAGAAGGTTGACACAGGATGCCTCCTAGTCAAACATAAACCAAAGCACACAGTAAGTCCATGTGGGAACTGTTGGAAAAGCAAACCACAGACATGAAAGCAAAGAGCTCACTGGTGAAGAGAAAAAGTACATGTATAATTCAACAAGGTCCCTCAGAAGAGGCTGGGAGATGCTCAGTGGTTTAGGTGCTTGATTCATAAGACAGGGACTCAGGTTCAAGCCCCCAGAACCCATATTAATGACAGGTATGTATGGAGGCCCCATGTAATTCCATCTCTGGAAGGCAGAAGCAGAAGATCCCAGATCAAGCTGTCTAGCAACACCAGCCATCACCTGCAAGTTCTGGGTTTGACTGAGTGATCCTGCCTCAGTGAATAAAGAGGGAGAGAGTGAGGATGATTCCCGATACCAGCTGATGATCTCGAACATGCATGTTCACCCACACATGCAAAACACACATGTGCAGCCATCCCACTCATGTAAAACTGTCAGAAACTAGTTCATCATCTAAGGTAAGCTGAGGAAGGCAACAAGGTATGGTATCAGCAGTGACCAAAAGCTGGTGACTTTTGGCTGTTTAATTCTTTCTTGCTAGGTCAGGGCAAAAGGTGATGGCTTCTGGCAGTTAGCTCCTGCTGATAGCAACAGGGGTTTTAGAAAAGAAACTTGGTTACTTGGGGTCTTTACTCTTTAACTCGGGGGAGGGGGGTTTGCTGGCCAGGCAAGTGATCAGAGTTGATTAATTTGTGAACCAGAGAGAAAGGAAAAGAAAGAAAAGAAATCAGGCACACACTGGATGAAGCAGAAGAGGGTTATATCACCACTTTATTTTTATTTATTTATTAATTAAAGATTCATTTATTTGTTTTATGTGAATACACTGTTGCTGTATTCAGATATACCAGAAGAGAGCATTAGATTCCATTACAGATGGTTGTGAGCCACCATGTGGTTGCTGGGACTTGAACTCAGGACCTCTGGAAGAGCAGTCAGTGCTCTTAACCTCTGAGCCTTCTCTCCAGCTCTTTGCCACTTCATTTTTGTTCTTAGTTTTTACACCTTTTCAAACAAAAGATTACCTCATATAACTATCAGGTAGAACCGTTGCAGCAGGATAGTTGATTACATGGTTTTCTAAACACTTTTACATTGATAAGTTCAGAGCAAGTTTGAAGCAATAGTTCATGTCATAGGTTGATCAGGTTTAAGGAGTTACGGCAGAATCATTTACATTCTTTCCATTAGAACTAGTACCTGACTAAACATCCATTATCTATTTTCTAGCCCCACAAGTTCATTACAAGTTTAAAACAATAGTTTTTATGTCACAAGTTAGCAAGGCTTTGTCAAGAGACAAATCATCTGCCTTGTGTCTTATTATTTAGAAATTTTGTATAGATTAGCTAGTCAATAATTTATTTTCTGTCCTTGCACCTGCAATAAATTACCAATTCCCAGTTTATGACCTTTAGTGGCCTCGTTCCTAACCTAGAAAGAATATTTCCTTTGATGGTAAATTTGTCCCAAGCCTGTTTTCTTTTCCTAGTACAATTAACCTGTGACACGTGAAGGTTTGCAGAGTTCTATTTGCAGTTCTTATTCTACAGGGGGCATGAGTTTACTTGTCTTAATTCAGGAGTTCTATAAAATCATTATCAGGAATTATGAAGTCATCAATTCATCTAAACTTCATAATTACATGAAAGTTCATCTTCATATTGATTCTGCAGGAGATCTGCCCAATAGGGTGGGCTGATGCCCAAGAATCATTAGGCTATGTAATAGTGGCAGGGAAGGCATATCAGTATCGAGAAGCAACCCTGGGATGAAATCTTTTCTGACCTTGCTTCTCAGAGCACACCCATCACAGCCATGCAAAATGGTGGGCCATCTCCAGGAAACTCACTTGCTTGCTACAGCCTTTCCTACATGGCTCTTGTCATAAAACTATGCATAACACACACGCACTCGCACATAAACATTACTAAGTGTCCTCACCTGAGCTCTGCACCTTTGTTCTGCAGAGCAGTGTAACCTGTGTTCGCTGAGCAGCAGGGCCCCTCCCTCACATGCTGTTTTGTGTCTCCCCTCCCCTCCCTTCATCAATGGTTTCCAGTGAGATGAGTCAGAAAATGGCCAAGGAGGGCCCCAGGCTCTCCAAGAACCAGAAGTTCTCAGAGCACTTCAGCATCCACTGTTGCCCACCCTTCACCTTCCTCAACTCCAAGCGTGAGATCGTGGACCGCAAGTACAGCATCTGCAAGAGCGGTTGCTTTTACCAGAAGAAGGAGGAAGACTGGATTTGCTGCGCCTGCCAGAAGAGCAGGTGAGCATGGGCTCTGGGCCAGGTCTGCACCACATTCCCCCTACTCCATCCATGACGGTCAGCTCCCTGGAAGGAAGGTTCTGGAGGGCGAGCAGAAGGTGGGAGGGCGGTCCGGGCTTTCCTGCAGTTTCCAGTTCCTGCCAGCATCCCTTAAGTGACGGTGGAGGGCCCCCGGCTGCAGCCTCCAGCTTCTTTTGACCCTCTCTGCACCAGCCGCCGTGCCACGTCCCCTCAGAGGCCCAAGCACCAGCCAGCTGCGTCCCCCGTGGTGGTCAGAGCGCCGCCAGCCAAGCCAAAGTCCCCTCCGAGGCCAGCCAAGCCAAGGTCTCCTCCGAGGCCAGCCAAGCCAAGGTCCCCTTCAAGGACTGAGCGCCAGCCACGTCCCCGCCCAGAGGTCCGACCACCACCAGCCAAGCAGAAGCCCCCTCAGAAGTCTAAGCAGCCAGCAAGCAGCAGCCCCTTCAGAGGGCCAGGCACCAGCCGCGGGGGTTCTCCCACCAGAGCTGCTAGGTTCTGGTAACACCATCTCTTGCCTATTGTCCCCCCCTAGCCCAAGGTCAGTAGCTGCTCTCGGCAAGTACTAACACGGGGATCTCTCCACAATACCAAGCCTATGTAATCCACACCCTGAATTAAACCCCCTCTGTTTGAAAGACCTGGCGTGGCTTCTGTTTTTCCAGATGTTACTGGTCCTCACTTCAGATGGCTGTGTCTGTGCCAATCCACAGGACTACGAGCATAGTATTGACCACAGTGGCAGGCTGAGTGTATGAACCTCCTTAACCTCCTTGTGCCTCAGAGAGGCGTAGTGGTAACTCTGGTGAGCTCTGTCTATGCATGTGTGAAATGAGAGGTCCTGACGCTCTGTTTGCTGACCTTCCTGACGCATTTCATTAGATATCTGTTTGCTCAGTCAGCCACTCAGCAAACTGTACTGCCTTATAGATAATAAGGTTCTATATGCTGTACCGGGGAGAAGAATATCACTTGTGATTTCCGAGTACCCAGAAGAGACAAGTTGGCCCTGGTGTGCAGAGTAAACCCTCCAGTACTGCCGTGCTCGGATGTATACGCCCATGGGAGTCCTCAATGGGGACTTTCCAGCTCTGCCGTGGGAACCTGCGGCTTCACAGAGAAAATTAGGTTGGGGTGGGCAAACTGGAGAAGGATGGCTAGAGAGGCACTTACCCATCTGCTCTGCCTTAGGGTAGACCAGTTTCTTTTCTTCTTTTTGAGATAGAGACTCACACTGTAGTTCAGGCTAGCCCAGATCTTACTCTGTTTCTAAGGTTGACTTCAAACTTATAAAAATCCTATTGCTTTAAACTCCTAAAAATGCTTGGATTAAAGGTGTGAACTTCCATGCTTGGTGGTGACCTCCTCTTCTTCCTTCTCCTCCTCTTTCTCCTCCTCCTCTTCCTCTTCTTTATAGACTTTAATATTTTTTTTTTGGTACAGTTTTAGGTCCACAGCAAAACTGAGGGGGGTAGATCTGTGTGATGGCTCAGGCAAGATCTAGTTTCCCTGCTCCGAACACATGGTGGGCAGCATTTTTCTATCTGAAGGTAGATCTGTGTCGTGGGTCCACAGCGAGCACTGGTCCACATCCTTTTCACTCTGCTGCTCAGCCTCTGTGCAGCTCTAAAGAACCCCCGAGAGAATCTCATGTGTGATTCCGGGGTGTCTTCATTTTCAGACACAGCAAACAACCCTGACTTCAATATCCCTAAATAAGTAACCGTGTCTGTCATCTGTGGCAGCTGTCATGTTTCTGACACCCCCAAATGAAAGCGTTGGTGAGATGCAAGAACAAATGACTTACCCAGCTAAGGAACTAACTGGGTGCTGTTCTCCAGGCCTTAGTAGAGAGGTGTATCCAGGCTGACTGGTCATTGACCAAGTCTCTCCGAGAGACTCCAGTCAAAAGGTGAGTTCAGCTGGCTAACTTCCGATATACAGAAGTGGCCAGAAGATGGAGGGAGCTGAGGTTGTCCATTTTGTACAGAAGAGGTAGTCCTTCATAGAAAGTCAAGGGATGCCTCCGTGGGTGGTCAGAGCTCAAGCTGTGAATGGACATCCTCTCAGTCACTCTCTGGGTATCTGCTATGGTGCTTCCGCTGGCTGTGCCCTACTTCCCTGGAAACATAGGACCAGCTTCCTAACAGCCTGTGCCTCTCATGCACCCCTGAGTCCCACCCAATACTCAAGCTTCCTTCTCAGACTCTCAGAGGTCCTAAGGCAATATACTAGAATAGATATTTAACCACCATATCCTTTATTCTAATTATTGATCTGACTATTTCCAACCAGAGGCATAGGAGGCACGTTAACAGGAGCAGTTTACACCCAATCAAGGCAGCTAGGTCAGACATTTAAAAAGGGTTTAAGAGGTTTTCTGAAGCTGCCCGATGTTAGAGATGATCCTGACATATCTAACATCCTGTACCTGAGGTATTGTATTGACAAATCAGACGATTCAGACGCGGATCCTTTTTGGATTTATAATAACTCCTCAGAAAAGGTCCTCTCCCCAAACTGGAGAATATCTCAGTTTTGAAAATGAATTGGCTTGGTTTTCAGCATCCCAGTGGAAGGTAGAAATATCTATTTTTTGATGGGAGGTTGTCATGGCATGTCTCTCTGAGTTTATCCTTTTCTGTGTCTTTTAAGATTGGGGATTTAAGGTCAGGAGCTGCCACTGCAGAGATCATGCTAAGAGATCAGATCCACAGCCCGGAAAAATTAGGCCACGTAACTAAAAAGTACCTTCTTTCAACTTCAATTTCCACTATTCACTATGACTAGTAAAAACAAAAGAATAATTTACTTTTGTCCGTTGACCTTACCTATGGTGGTGTTGCTCACTCTAGCTTCTTTTGGTGGAGTCTGGGGTTTTATGCATCACACTTAAGGCTGTCAGTAGAGACAGTTGTGCATTTTCTGTTCCAATCTGCTTACCTACATGTGTATGTTTTGAACTGCTATCTTGCTGAAAACACATTTTGAGATATGGCTCAGTGTCTTCAGGGTTTATTGTCAAGCTGGAGGACAGCCCCAGATGGACTTTAGAAGACGCACAGGAGCTCTAGTCGCTGCTAGCACCTCTATGGCATCGACTGACAACCATTAGATGCTGGCATCACCCTGGTATTCGATGAGAAATATGCACTGCAGCCCTTGGATTCAATTTATGTGATCAATTCCACTCTGATGTGATGTAGAGCCAGCTTGTTCTTGGAGGGAGCCCACACTCCTGTGAATGGATTTAGGGCGCTTCCTTCTCCAGCCTCACACAGTCCTGGACTATTTCTTTCTTCTGATCTGCTACATGAGAAGGCTTTGTAACTTCAAACTTTCAAAGCTATGTAGAGTGAGATCAGGGTGTTTTACAGATGTTTGATCCTCGTGGGCTACCATCCTCCAGCCTTCCTGTTTTGCTTGGTCTGGACAAATGGCGTCAGATATTCCTGGAAGTGATGTATTCTTCTCTTGCATCTGAGGAGTTGCCATTATTATAGGTTTAGGGAGCTCTGCTCTGTGCCTCATGACCTCACACTTCCTGCTGAGAAGATGCTGCCCTCTGCTGGGCATGGACTTGGTATCTGTGCGTCTCCCTTCCAGGACTGTGTGTAAATCAGGCTCTGGTAATCTTATGCTCATCTCTCGCTAGAGCCCAATTCAGGGTTTAGCTGACGTTGGTGACTGAATGAGTCCAAATAATTTACCTCACAGTCTAACCCAGCAGAAGGTGTACGGCTTTAACATCACGTTTGAGTCCGTGCTTCTTGATAAACTGTTGACCAGTGCTTGTCTGGGCCCACATATTTGTAATACATTTATTAAATGTTGCTTACCTTTTTAAATGTATTTCATTCCCTATCAAATTAGGGACATGTCAACCTCGTCAGGAGTTTATGTAACAGAGTTCATAAACACGGATGCGCACACGGTTACGTTTAAGTCCACGGTATCAGTCACTGCTCTCACTGATGTGACAAGATATCTGGGCAAGCAGGTTAGGAAGGTTCACTTTGCCTCACAGTTTGAAGAGATACAGTCCACCATGGTGAGCAAGGTGTATTGGCAAGGACCCGAGGCGGCGGGTCACATGACATCCACAGTCAGGAAGCAGAGAGGTGAGCACTGGTGCTCAGCTCGCTTTCTCCTTCCTATTCAGTCCCCGACCCCCAGACCATGGGCTGTTACCCCTCACATCCCAGCTAAGTCTTCTCTTCTCACGGAGAAGAGAAGAGAAGAGAAGAGAAGAGAAGAGAAGAGAAGAGAAGAGAAGAGAAGAGACTTGTCCACAAACACAGAGATGTGCTTCCTTGGTGACCCCAAACCTAGGCAAGTTGCCAACGAAGAGCAAGAGAAAGTGAGTTGAGCGCCTGACTGTGCATGCCATGTGACCTGCAGCCTCAGGTCCTTGTCACAAGTAATAAAACGTTTTTGTTTCTGTTCTAGGAGCAGGATGTACTTATGCTATCTCTGTGTTCTTCTGGGTCCCTTATTACCAGTCACCAGAAAACCAAATACTAGTATGCATGGAAACAGAGATCTATCTATCTATCTACCTATCTATCATCTATCTATCTATCTATCTATCCATCTATCTATCTATCTATCTATCTATCTATCTATCTATCATCTATCTATGTATCATCTATCTATCTATCTATCTATCTATCTATCATCTATCTATCATCTATCTATCTATCTATCATCTATCTATCTATCTATCATCTATCTATCTATCTATCTATCATCTATCTATCTATCATCTATCTATCTATCATCTATCTATCTATCTATCTATCTATCATCTATCTATCTATCATCTATCTATCTATCTATCTATCATCTATCTATCATCTATCTATCTATCTATCTATCTATCTATCATCTATCTATCTATCTATCTATCTATCTATCATCTATCTATCTATCTACGTTTCTTAGGCTCAGTTCAGGAAAAAAAGAAATCAACATATCAGTTTTGAGCAGAGATTACCAGAGTTGAGAAATCAAAAAGAGGGATTCTAAAGCTGGGTTTCTGAGGAGAAAAATAACATCACAAATGGTTCATTCAGAGCTCAGCAGCTGAAAGCCCCTCTTGCTCTGGTAGGACCTGATTTCAGTTCCCAGCGCCCACACAGTGGCTCAAAACTCTCTGTAACTCCAGTTTTAGCGCCCTCTTCTGGAATCTGTGAGTACTGCATTTGCGCGCGCGCAAAGGTCCACGAAGTCACTGTTGTATTAAATACTCTGTAGGAAGTGGACATCACTTACCAATTTGTGAATCTTTCTTTTTCTTTCTATAAATCAGATTGAGAAGGAGGAGCAAGTCAACCCCAAGAAAAAAGTGACCGAGAAGGGACTTCTCATGAATGGACAGCCTCTGCCTGTGGACTTACTGCTTTCCCGCAACCCATCTGCCCTCAGACGAATTATCTGGCCTCGAGTATGATGCAGGGGTGGATGCCTGCTGATGTAACAACCACAGATGCCTTCAGTCCCTATGGTGTGGGAGCCTTAGGGCAACCTGTCTGGAGGTGAGGTGGGGGCTCTTCGTGTCATAATCCAGCCATGGAGTCCTGGAAGGACCCCTTGGGCTCCAGAGCTCAGGGGATGGGTCTTTTGGTTTCATCTGGGGCCCTTTTCTCTCTGGCAGGTGCACAGTTCCTCAGGGTCTTTGGCAAAGGTGACTGCAGAGTTAATCCTCACGTGGTCTTCCTTCTTCCTATTCCCCTCTCTTCCTGCATCTGGTCGACAAACCTGGCTCTTGATCTTTTTCTTCCTAATTCTCTGCCTGGTCTCTCTTGTTCATATGCCATTTGCTTCCCATTCACCTCCATAGTCAGCACTAGTCAGAGCCAAAGTTGACATTGGTGAAGGTCCATGTTATTATTAGAGTAAGATACTAAGTTGTTGTGTGATCCTTAAATGTGGTGATGTTCTGATAGGAGATCACATTAAATTCCCATGTCAACTGTAGGTAACTTGTGTCAGAAACAGAGGAAAGGGAGGCATCCTCCCCCTCTGCAGGCCCAGTCTTCAGCCTCTCACAGGGCTTGGTGAGAACCAGCCCCTGCCCCAGTCTGAGGGAGAACAACGCCCTGCAGCATTGCCTTTAACCTGCACAGTTAGCGCTCACCTGCATAGACTGGTGCAGCTCTGACTGCTTTCAAATTATATAACTTAGGAAGGTCAGGGCTTCAGCCCTGTCCCCGAATCCCCATCACTTCCCTTGTGTCACCCTGGACCTGGGCACATGTCCCCATGCACACTTGTATAGGTCTAGAAAGAGTGCTGGGAGAGTTTCTGTCTCCAAATCAAACTTCCTCAAATTCCCGGTGAAAGGCAGAGGCCTGAAGCTCCAGTGCTTTCCCTGGCTGGCCCTCCACATCTATGTCTGTAGTAGGAAGAGGTCAAGAAAAATGGGAAAGAAACTTGGCCTTCTGGAAAGGAAGGTAAAGTGTGTGTGCGTGCGAGTGTGCCTGTGTGCGTGCATGCATGCGTGTGTGTGTGTGTGTGTGTGTGTGTGTGTGTGTGTATATGTTAGAGAGCTAGCAATCTAAGATTCTGTCCCTGAGTAGGAGGCCAATCCATGGTATGAAGGAATCTGTGCTCAACTCTATAGGTAGAGTAGGGTTGGGTTGAGTTTTCATCTCCTTGCTCTGGTTTGCCTCCATGATCTGCAGCCTCAGACTCCTGGGAAAGAATGAACTTGAGTATGGGCTCTTGTTCTGGACCATAGGAGCCAACCCTCCCCCAGGGCACTTGCCTCTACCTCATCTCTGCACTTGAGGTCAGAGGTTGGGCCTGATGGAAGTGCCTCATACGGCCTTGTACTCGGACTGATGTGTGATGTTGGGATTAGCTTGGCGAGAATATTTGCCAGATCTTGGTTTTCTTGCCCATGGGCAAAGGCTAGATAGCCCCTCTGAGCCCCAGGTTAATTCTTGTCTTCCTGAAGACCTCAACCGCAGAAGATCATCATGAAAAGGTCACACTGGTACATGCACTTCAGAGTCCTGGCCTAAACTCAGACTCCAGATGCCTTCTCAGCAGGGGCCACATAGGCGATCTGCTTGGGCCTCTTTCCCACTCAGCCCAGATGTGTGGGGGTGGACGGTGGAAGGAGAGGAGGTGGAGAAGATTGGTCTCTATTCAGGCTCTGTCTGGGTCGGCCCCACAACAGCTTCAGCTTGTTTTGAGCCCAAACTTTGATAAGTCATAAACACAAAGAGTAGACACACACACACACACACACACGTACACACACACACACATACACACACACATACATACATACACACACATACATACACATACACACACAAACACACACACACACACACACACACACACTCCTCCCCCTCCTAACACTTTTCTCCTTAGGAGGCTAGCAGAAGGGAAGGAGGCAAACGTCTCTATTCACAAGGAAGCCAGGCTCAGGGCCTGGGAGATGACTCGGTGGTTAAAAAGTCTTGCCTTGTAAGCATGAAGTCTAGAGTTCAGATCCCCATGACCCACATGAATGCTGGGTAGGCCTGGCAAAGTACTTCTAAATCCAAACTCAGAAGCTGGAGACAGGAGATCCCAGAGCAAGTAACCCTGGCGTATGGGCAAGCTCTGGGACTGGTGGAGAAACCCTTCCTCTGTGAATATGGTAGAAGATACAGGATGACTCCTAGTATCAAACTCAGGATGCTATGCACACGCACCCTTGCACGCTCATGGACATACACTTGCAAACACGAACACACACACACACATCACACATCCATGTGGAAATGTGGGGAAAAGGAAACGAGAGAGTACCAGGCTTAATGGTTCTTCTAGGATGGGCCCATCCTGTCCAGGATTTAGAACCCCTTTCCCCACCCAGCAAGACTGCCTCATTTCTTCCTCCTGTTCTCTCTCTTGTACGTCTGAGCTAATGTGGTGTTTCATCCACCGTGGGGCTGTGAGCACGCTCCTCAGAGCCTGTCACGCCCCAGCCTATGGTTCCTACACAGGTGCCCTCTCAGCTCAAACACCGTCTCAGAGATTCTCCTATGGTCACCGACTCCATCATTTTAGTTTGTCTTCCAGAATCAACCGCCCTCTTACTTATTGTTTAATTCTCGCCCCAGTGCTTTGCCCAATGTAAATCCCATGGCTGCCCCACTGATTTATCCCGTCTCCAGTTGTCTGGCACTAACAAGAATTCAATAAATACGTGTTGACTGAAAGGATGCTTATTTGTTTTTAAGAATAGTTTTTAAGATAATTTTTTCAAAAGTGTGGATCCTTTTGAGGACCCAGAGGCATTGATTGCAGCTCACAGGGAATTGCTGGTGACCTTGGCAGGAAATGCAAGTGAGGAGGGGGGAATCCATGAATGTAAATGTAACGCCCTCAGCTTAGCCCGGCCTCCAAGGAAGCAGAGGATGGTTCTGGTGTGGGTTATTAACTCAGGAGCTTTTGAGTGTATTGGAATGCTCTTGGGATGGACATGGCAGGGTATCTGACAGGACAATTAGCTGATGGATCTAAGAACCTAGGAGGTGAGCAGGGAGCTTGGAGACAAAACTGACGGAGACATGTCCATGACTCAAGGGGGCTTCTCACTGGTCGGGGAAAGAGGAAGGGAGAACTGTAGATTACAGTGAGTTTTCATGTTCAGTGGTGAGGTGTGGGGCAGTTCTTGCCTGAAGCTGATTTCCTGTTTACTTTACATAGCACACAAGGCAGCCAGTTCACCCTGGGTGGTGGTGAGCACAGGATGGACCAAGGCAGAGGGGGAAAGTCACTCCAAATCACCTCTGTGAGGTGTACTGATCCCTACCCCTCATTTCTGAATGAACCTGTATTTTCTTTTTAAAAATGATTTGTTTATTTACGGTGTGTGCACGTGCCATGTGCACTTGTGGAGGTCAGAGGAGAACCTGAGGGAGGTGGTCTCCTTCTTCCCTGTAGGGTCTGGGGACAGAAAAAAGGCTATATATCTGGCAGTTCACTTCATTGCCCCTGCACCCCATTCTGACTGGCCAAACTCAGGTCTCTGTGAAAACGAAAAATACCTTTCCTGTACCTTTATCCTCCCACAATGCTTCTTGGCGGCTAAGGCTGCTGTTAATGGCTTAAGCCCCCAGGGGAACAAAGATACCACAGAAGAGTCTCACTGACTAGTAGCTAGCTTATTTAGCCCAGGGGCAGTACTTGCAAATGAGTAAAAACAAAGTCATATTTGTGTAAATATATATTCATAAGTGCATTCATAAATATGCAATTCATTTTCTCTTAAGATGTCAGTCCCTGATTTAAAGCTCTTTGGGGTGAACCAATTTCTGCTTCCCACTCATAGTTTACAGGAGCCCAACTGTCATGGAACCTAGAGTGCTAAACACTGGCATACTATATATAAAAAAAAATTAGAAGCATTGACTGTCAAGTTTAGACCCAAGTCCACTCATTTCTGTGTCACTGGTCAATGGCACCCATATTGGTTGATAAAATGATAATTTAAGGATATCGAAGATTGTCAGCTTGACCCAAGAGAGTCTCAGTGAGGGGTTGTCTAGATCAGATTGGGCTGTGGGCATGTTTGTGGGAGTGTGCCTTGATTTCCTTACTTGACGAGGGAAGACCCAACCTGAAAGTGGGTCATCCATCATTCCTGGATTTGGGTTTCTGGAAGCTATCAGAGTGGAGAAAGCTGGCTGGGCACTAAGCACACACACACTCATTTCTTTCTGTTCCTGACTGGGCTTGCAGTGTGACCAGCTGTCTCTAGTTCCTGCAGTGATGGATTATAACCTGGAATTGTGAACTAAAATAAACCTTTCCTCCCCTAGGGTTTTTATTTTTTATTTCTAACATCAGGATATGTTATCACAACAACAGAAATGAAACCGCCATGGAAACGGCCAGACTTTGAGGACTCCTTTGAATCCATCCCTTTCTTGACTGGCAGAAGCAAACTGGTGATATCTACCTTGCCTGTCCCATAGAGATGTTGTGTAGACCAAGAAAGAGCTTAGAAGCTAAAGGCTGAGTGTGTCCCGATGGTGACTAGCTTTTAGAGGACTGTCTGGAGGCAGCTGGGATGCTCTGTCAAGGGAAGTAAACATGACATGACTTTAAAGGTGGCAGATCCAGGCTTTTCCCCACATCCAGCACTAGCCAGTGGTGTCATGCCAACAGATCAGTCTGTGGCTTTTGAGTCATTCAGTAAACTGAAAACATGTACCTATCTGGAACTTGTTGTGCGTGTGTGTGCATGTATGTATAGGTTAGAGGACAACTTTGTGAACCAGTTCTCTCCTTCTAACACATGGGACCCAATATCAAACTCAAGACTGACAGATGTGGTAGCAAGCACCTTTACCCTCTGAACCATTTGCCAGCTTTATCCGTTTAACTGCTGAAGTTGCACTACATTTTTTTCTTATTTTCTGAGTCCTATTTGGAGCCTCTTCCTTTGTTTATATCTTAGAATAGGCTTCTTCTCAGGAAGCTAGATACACAAGTCAGAAGCAAACAAGCTACATCCCCGAGGCAGAGGAGGGAGCAGGGTTGAGTTGGTTTCAGGGATATGGCATTCCATGGGTCTTGCCCCTCTCTGACCTCTCTATACTTGGGGTCAATTGTATGACCAAAGTTACGGAGCTCCGGTGTTTGCCTTACGGATATGTCCACTCTTTTCACGAGAGTGGGGACCCACTTCTGAAGAATGTAGGAGGCCAATGGGAGATGCAGAGATGCAGCCTCCAGGAGAACCGGGGATTGAACAGCCCCATTTACACGTCCAGTTCTGATTGCTTTTCTCTCCCCTCAGCACTTGGACGACGCCATCTCATCCCCTCCCTCTATAACTGCCAGCGAGACATCTGTCAGCCTTCTCGACCCTCTATGGTAAGATCCTTTTTTACCTTCCATTATTTTAACAAGATTTTTCCTCTTTGTCACTGACATTCTGAACTTTGGCTGTGACGTCACTAAGCATAGATTATGTGTGCTTGTTCTGCCCAGGATTCAGGTTCTTCGGTCTGAAGATTCTTGTGTCTTCAGGGATGTGCAAAACAAGGTCATGGTGCACAGCCATCCAAACGGCAAATATAAAAAAAGAAATTGTCAAGGGCTGCCGGTGATGTGAGAAAAATCCTAGCAGCTACCGCTGGGAATTTATACATTGTCACAACACCACTGAGCTGTACTCTGGGGACATTATCAAGGCGAAGTATCTTAAAACCGCTCATCAAGTGACTGTAATTTTAGGCATCCATCCTGGAGAAAACTTACACCCTTTTAGAGAAAGGAAAAATGCAGAAATTTGTTTAAAAGATCATGGTTTGTAGTTGAGAGGTAGAGTGAAATTAACCAAAATGCCTGTCCACGGGGGAATGAGAGAATCAATTTTGGGATATTCACAAATAAAGTCCTGACAGCAGTTAAAAGCCTATCTGTCAGATAGACCCATGCCAAGCAGGTAAATCTAGAAAGCAAACCGAGGACTATGAAAATCAAGTATTGGGCAGTAAATCCAGTATAAAATCCTATACATAAATATTGACAGCTCACAATCCCATATTGGTTATTGCTTAATAAGGAGAAGCCACAAGATCTCATACTTTTTCTATAATGCAATAGAATTTAAAAAGGACAGCAGAACACAAAGACACTAGAAATCATCCTGTCAGAAATAAAAGTATAAGCAATAATTCCTGGCTGAGAAATAACCCAGATTAAAAGCTATACAGGCATGGCTTAACGATACCGGCAGGGCATTACCTTTGTTTGAGAGGGTCAATGCAAACTATGCAAACAGCCTGGGATGTTTCCAAGGTTGTCTAAATCTTAAACACCAAAAATATTTGTTTTGAATCAATTTTGGGCCTGGGCTATAGAGTCCAGCTTTTGATGGTTCCTGACACGGGAGAAAAGGGAATAAGTTGAAATATGGCTCTCGAAATTTCTTTAAGAAACAGGTAGGTAGGAAAGGGCAACAGAATGTTGGGGAATGTGGAGGAATGTAAAACAGACAGTATTATGGTCTGTGTGAATGGTCTGTGTGTGTGGGGGGGACGACTCAGTGTAGGAACAATAAGAACACCAGAATGGCCTTGTGCTGGGAGCCCCGGTGGCCAAGCACAGGCAGATTCTCGAAGACCCCCAAAGGCCACTATTTCGTCCTCACAGCCAGACCTGGCAAAGTTCAGATCAAGTGCACGGGTCGGGGCCATGTCAGTGGAAACTGTCCAAAGCGTGGAGCAGGGGTGAGGAAGACAGCCGGAAGGAAGCAAAAGATGGCTCAGAGTGTTGCGCGACAGCAAGAAGAAACAGGCCAAATATCTCCCAAGGCAGCTGAGGGGTGTGGCTTCCTCTCCCGAGGACAGTGTGGCCCTATGGAAGTGCCAAGGTAGAGGCAGGGGAATTTAACTGCACAAACACTACTTGCAGAAACTCAGGTGCTAAATGAACATCTACGTGACAACCTTTCTGAGGACCAGGTTCCAGTGAGCTGCCCAGGGCCATTACCTTCCCGACCGTAACTGAGCTCAGAAGGATGGGAACAGGGTAGGAGCACACAGTAGTCCACTGGTGAGACAAATTCCCAGGCTAGCCTCATCCAACCCTTTAAGGAAACTTCACGCTTTTCCATCTTGTTTTCATTTTGGCAAAGCCAAGCCCATCCTGAGTGCTCGCTTGCCTCCGCCCTCCATGCTGCCCCCACCCCCCAGACACAGAGCATGCGCATTAACCCAGAGTGTGCTAACATACACGAACACTGGAGGTTAGCCCACTAATGTGAATAACCAGAAACTACTAAATTTTGTTTGTTGTAGAAATAAAACCTGGGGATGGATCAAACCTATTTGGAGATTGCTTGAAGCTGGTGGGTCACGAAGCGTAACGCGCATCGTCACTGAATCGTGTTGTAATCATTACATACTGTTTTTCTACTTAACGTTGGTTCTCAGGAACGTTCCCCAGTAAATACTGGAGACATTTCATAAAAACTCCAAAAGCTGTTCTTCGTATATTTCTTGAGTAGCAATTCAAAGCCACAGTGTCTGACATTATTCTGGATGTTAATTAATCTTTTGGGAGAAACTGAGGCATGCGCCTGGAGTTGTTGGGGTCTCCAGGTAGAAAGCGTCATAGCATCTACTAATTCCCATGATGTAAATGGTCCCACTGCGACGATTTTCACTGTATGACTGGGGAGAGATGGCTGCACTGGCTCGCATGCATCGTTCCTTGATCTCTCGTGTCTCACAGTTTACTATCGTCATCCACATACACCGGCTGGTGCAAGGCAGATGACTACTACCTGTGGGTCTCTATATAAGCGGAGTTTACTCCCCAAAGTCATGGGCTGGAGAGACAGGTCAGTGGTTAGAGCACCGGCTGCTCTTCCAGAGGACCTGGGTTCAGTTCTCAGCACCCCCATGGTGGCTCACAACTATCCATAAGTCTAGGTTCTGGGCATTGGATGCCCCCTTCTGGCCTCCATGGGTACTGTTCAGACAAGGTGCACATACATACATGTAGACAAAACACTCATATACATAAAATAAAATAAAATAAAATAAAATAAAATAAAATAAAATAAAATATGTATCTAATACATAGTGTCACTACCAAAGAGGGTATATAAGATAAACTCAGTTTTTGGAGCTTCAATGGAGAAATCTGACAGGATTAAAAATTGTTTTTATTGACAGGGTCTCACTCTGTAGCCCTGGCTAGCCCAGAATTCCCTGTATAGACTAAGTTGGCCTCTAACTCACAGATCCCTCAACATGGGATTGTTTTTTTTTTTTTAATTTGAGAAATGGTATTTGTTTCTATTTTACTTGTGACCACTGTTGTTCTTTTTTTAAAATTTGTTTTTAAAGTTAGCACTCACAGTAATGGATTTCCTGGTGATGTTTTCATGTATGTATGAAATACAACATACCTGTCCTAATACTTTGTTCTTATCCCCTCCCCGCTCCATGCCAGTTCCTTGTCTGTGCCAACTCTCCTTCTCCTGCCGTCACATGACGGTCACACACAGCTCACTAAAGTCTGCTACCCTCTTCATTATCTTTATTATTGGTCAAGAAGCTCTCTGATCATCGTGCTCCAGGCTCTAGTGCTTAAGACTTAAAGTTATTAAATGCATTTATTTATTTGTTTACTGTTTGTATGGGAGTGTGTGTGATAGTGTGTGAGTGTGTGAATGTTAGCATGTTTATGTGTGTGTGAGAATGCGTTAGTGTGTTTGTGTGTGAGTGTGTTTATGTGTGTGTTTCATGTGTATGAGTGTGTGTTAGTGTGTTTGTGTGTGACTGTGTTTGTCTGTGTGTGTTTGTATGTGAGAGTGTGTTTGTATGTGTGTGTTTGTGTATATATGTGAATGAATGTGAATGTTAGTATGTTTGTGTATTTGTGAGTATTGTGTTAATGTGTTAGTGTGTGTGTTAGTGTGCGTGCATGCCTGCACACATATGTAGCAGTCAGAGGACAACTTGCAGGAGCTGATTCCTTTTCCCCTGTGAGTCCTGGGCATCGAACTCAGGTCATTTGACTTGGCAGCAAGTGCTTAACCCATGGACTCATCTCCCCAGCCCTGAGCTCTTAGCTTTTGGGGATTCCCTATGAAATTGGGGCTTCTTTCCTTTCAGAAATTGATGTTGAAGTGACAGGGACCGAAGACTTGTAGAACCTGGATGTTCTGGAGCAAGGTTAGGAATGGCTGAGCATGGAAGTGTTATGAGCGGTGGGTGGGGTGGAGCAGTGGTCTGCACTGAGACGTAGACCTGTGGTTTGGTAGGATAACAGCAGCTTTTTGTGATTCTTAACAATTGAGAAAATGAGAATAAAAATGTTGCTTAGAAGTTGAAAATTTCGATTATTAAACTTCTTTACTAAAGTTGAGGCCAAGGGACTAAAAAGAGGGAACGCCCAGAAGAATCTGTGAGTCAGGCTCTTGATAAACAGTCTAGGCTGGCTTGGAACTTATGATATTCCTGTCTTGTCCTCCTGAGTACTGAGTTGACAGGCCCACACTTCTGACTCTGCCATGGATGCATTTTTAGAGGTTTTATTTGATCTGTCGCTACAATACCTTTCATCACTGTGTATTTTTGCACAAATCTGTTTGGAACATGGACCAAAGATATTTGTGCCTCTGGATTCTAAAATGATTCTCTAACAAGAGGGACCAGGGCCCCATAGGGGACAATTGCTGTATTTCAGGGATATTCTGGAATCAGAATCAACCTGTGATCCCAGATGCTGGAAGAAGGCAAAGCTGGTGAGAGGACCAGAGTGGGAAGTCCATGCTGTGAAAAAAGACAACCCAGCAGGGCTTCCCAGAAAGTGCTCACACCCCTAAATTGCTTACTGAGAAGCCTGTATAGCCATGAACACTACTAGATGAAGTTTACACTAAAGACTTGCTTTTAATAGTCAACTGTTTACAAATGCAGAATCTTATTGTTCTGATAAAACAACAAGCCTAGCATAGTCAGAGGGGGACATCATGAGACCTTAGCTTGGTCCCAGAGATGGCTGTGAAACGTGGCTTATTTGCTGGAAAAGAACATGAGTGGATTGGAGGGAACTTGGGGTCTACAGTCATCCCGGAGGTACTCTGTAAGAGTGGTTCCTTTTCTCTTTCCATGTTTGGTCAAGCCCTTCCTGAGTTCCCCACCCCAGGAGTCAAGATGAGTTTTATCAGTGGTATTAGGATCTCCTTGTATAGTCTGGGATAGATGCCCATTGTGCCCAAGACCCCAACCCATGGCTCATGCACAGAGGGACTGAATACCTACTTCCAGGAAGCACAACCTGCCATGGGTCATGTGACTCAGGATTCCTAAGGCAAGCAATGGGAATTTAGGATATGGCCATAAACAGACATCTGGTGTGGGGGATGGGGCATCCCATGTCTGAGGGTGTCTCTCTTGGGACCTCAGGAACACCTGCTAGGGCACAAGTGTTCTGAGGATGGTGAAATGGAGAACACTCGCTCATGGACTCTTAAAGGTACTTCACATAATACAGACGCCAACTGCTCTCTTTCCCCATAGGACATCATTTGGTGTTTAACTAAATCCAAGAACGTGTCCATAGAATAAATTGAATATTTTCCACGTTCAACCCAGCTACAAAAATCTCATGACAGACCATACTGATGTCATTTCCCTCCTCCACTGATATAAGTCCAAGGTTTACTGTGGTCCATCCTGTTACTACAAGGTAACATACTGTCTTATTTAGTCATGATACATTCCTATAACATTTTTTTAAAGATTATTTTATGCATATGAGAGCTTGCTGACAAGCATGCCTGTGCTGCTCTTGTGTGCAGTGCCCATGGAGGTCAGCAGGGGGCGTTAGATGGCCTCCAGCTGGAGTTTCAGATGGTTGTAACTCCACCACTATGTGGGTGCTGGGAATCAAACCCACATCCCCTGGAAGGGCATTGAGTGCTCTTCACCACTGAGCCATGGCTCCAGTCCCAGTTCTTGAAGTCTTCTGTGGAAGGCATCGGGAGAGAAAGAAGGCAGATGGTGGAGTCGGCGGAAGTAACAACAGAAAAAAATGTAAAATGGCTTCAACACAGGTAGAACACCAGGCTGTTTCGTCTTTAGGAAAGTACACACATTTGAGTGACATTTGCCAGCAATGTACAGGCCATAAGTTTCCCCCCTGGATATTATTGACTGTTATATGAATCTTCCCTTGGGAGTGAAGTCACATTCTTGTTGCCTTCAGGCTCCTTGTAGATGTCTGTATCTGGGGGATATTAACCCGCATGCTTGCTGGAACTCCAGCCTGCGTGGCTTTTCCAGGAGCCAGGACAAAAGAAACTCAGGGCACTTACAAACATATCACATAATTAAAAATTAAATGCAGTGCCTTTGATTTACTTTTAAGTGTTATTTGTCACCGATGAATGTAGTTTGTGCTGTCTTCAGACTTGAATAAAGATTTTTGCCTGCAAGTTCGTGAATAAAGCTGACGAAATTGCTGGCAATCACTCCGATGGAAAAAAATACTTGGTGTCTGAAGAAGCAAATGAAAACGTTGTTGATATCGAATAATCTTTATGAGTGAGGGAAATAAGGCCCAGGCAACTGAGGGTTATGAAATTCTAGTTTAAAGGAAAGAACAACGCCCAGTCAGTTTCTAATGATGGGAGTGGTGTGGGTGGCAGGAGTGTATTGTTTTAAATACCTTTAAATACCATAAAAGCCATCTCTTTTATGAGAACGTTGCAATTGAGTTTCAACCCAAGGGTTTCTGGGAAAGAACACATCCAGAATTATAATATAAAAATGTTTTTCTGAGACAAAAAAAAACCTAACTTCTATTACTTTGTATGTCATAAGAAATAAATGCACAAGGGAAATCTATTAAACACTATTTTAGGAAAATAAAAGACAGATAAGGATCCAGGCTTCCAAACAAAATAAAACAAAACCAACCCGATATGATGGCCTGCTGAAGCAATTAAAATAAGGCTGAAAACTGCTGGGTTGGGCCAGGTTATCGAAGAGGAAAATTCCACCAGACCCCTCACCTCCTGGAAGAGAAAGGTCATAGACCGCTTAGGCATTCCTCCCCTCCAGAAGGGAGAGACTAACATTCCTCAGACCACAGGGGGTGGGGACTGACCTGTGGTTGGGGGGGGGGGCGGGTCAGAGCACATGGACAAGGGACCGTTGGCCTTGCACAGACAAGGGAGGTCCTTGCTGCCTCATTCCCTAAAGACCAATCAGTTTAAAAAGTCACACTGTTCTGCCACTCACATTGTGCCTAATGGCTGCTGCCCTAAGGACTGTATAAAAGCTCACTGAACGAGTGGCGTGGGGCCGCCTCTTCTTTTGGGATGCAGGATGGCCCCAGCATGCTGGAACATTAAAAATTCCTCTTGCTTTTTGCAGTGATTCTCGTCTTTGCGTGGTTCACTCAGGAGGTCTCCGGTAAACTAAGGCTCTGCTCGCTTGAGTCTTACAGTAAGAGCAGAAAGGTGGTCTCGAGGCAGTGGAGTGCAGAGACAGTTCTTCTGAAGAGACCTGCTCATAAGCAGAAAGAATCCCCATCTTTTATCAAGAGCTGGAGGGTATGCTGGGAGGAGAGGCTGCCCCCTGCTGGGCCTTCCCAACATTTACACTTTAGGAGGAATGAGTCTCTCTGCCCGGCCTTTTTACTTTTCCAACTTTTAAATTTTTTTTTGTACAATATATTTTGATCATATCTTCCTCTCTGCCGACTCCTTGCAGATCCTCTCCACCTTCCCACCCACCCAACTTGCCTCTCTTTCATAAAAACAATTCACCAAATGAAAATCAAAACCAACCAGCCAAAGACCAACCAAAACAAAAGCTTCACGAATACCACTGAGTTCACTCTGGGCTGGCCAACTCCTCTTGGGCAGGGGGCTTGCTCTGGAATGTGGTGGAGAAGCCAAAGACACTCATGGACAAAGCCAGTGAGCAGAAAATGAAAATATCCATTTACAGAATGGAATATTATTCAACTGTTAAGAAAAATAAAATAAAATTACGATTGAGTCAGAAAAGAAAGCACCCGAGTGAGGTAACCTAGACCCAAAAGGACATTTTTGTTGAGTCACTAGCCAAAGGGTCCCATGGAGATTCCCCAAATATCACACGTGACTGTCAGGCTAGACTGCCTTTTACAACCTGACGACAAGGCTGTGTAGCTGAAGATACCACTTTTTTACATCATTGAACACAGAGAAGTTGAGCTGGTGCCCAACTGTAGGCCCTTCATCCCTACAGAGTAGCTAGCATTTATGGTGCTGGAAGATCCTCTGCAGACTACCAGAGGAGAAAGGTAGTCATCCCCGCCACCCAGCTGGGACCAGACTGTAGGCTATACTGGCTCAATGGTGACACAAACATTCCGGGAGTAATCAATCACTTTTCTGATTGGCTTTAAGGCCCACTCCATGAGAAGGAACCCATTTCCGGACACTGCTGAAGTGCCCAAGAATCCGAGAGCAATTTTCCCCTAGGCCGGTGACCACTTATTTTGCTTAAACATAGCAGTAAATTGACTCTTCCTTACGTACTGCCATGCTCATAGATTGGAAAGTCCAGTCTCCACAGATGGGGATTAACAAACACAGAGATCACGACTGGACAATGCACAGAGTGAGCACTTCGGCGCACTCAGTCTCAAATGGGCTGTCTCCATCAAACCCCTCCCCACCAGACTTGGGGAACTACGCAGAGAGGGGGTGGGAAGATTGTTAGAGCCAGAGATGATGGATGACTCCAAGAAAACAGTGACTTCCAAACACAACAGGGCCAAGATAAACTCACAGAGGTGGTGGCAGCATGCCTAAGACCCGCACAGGTTTGAGACAGATGGACCCCGGCATGAAGAGAGGGAAGTGGATATGGAGTCCCACCCCTAACCAAGAAGTTATCTGTGATTGATCTCCACTAGAAAAGGGGACATCTAAATGCAAGGGAAAGTGTACAGTATTTGTCCTTTGGGTCCAGATTACCTCACTTGGGATGCCTTCTTTCTGGCTCCGTCATAATTTTTTTTAACACCTAAATAGTATTCCATTGTATAAATTCATTATCTGTTCTTCAGTTAATGCTCACCTAGGCTGTTTCCAGTTTCTGGTGATTATGAATAGAGCAGCTATAAGCATAGTTGGGCAAGTGTCTCTGTAATAGGCTGTAGGTCCTTTGGGTAGATGTCCAAGACTGGTCTAGATGAATCTTGAGGTAGATCTAGTTTTAGTTTCCCAAGGAACTACCATTCTGATTTTCATAGTGGCTATACAAGGTACACTTTCTCCAGCAATGAAGGAGTGCCCCCTTACCCTACATCCTGGCCTGGAGTGTCCCCTTACCCTACATCC
>NW_021604620.1:3260292-3271641 GCF_004785775.1 Grammomys surdaster | reverse complement strand
CCCCTTACCCTACATCCTGGCCTGGAGTGTCCCCTTACCCTACATCCTGGCCTGGAGTGTCCCCTTACCCTACATCCTGGCCTGGAGTGTCCCCTTACCAAATGATGATGTCCTTTGCCATATGGAAGATGGTGGTACCTCAACTGGTTCTTTCATTATTCAGGATTGTTTTAGCTATTGTGGTTTTTTTTTTGTGTGTGTGTGTTTCCTTTGAGGTTTGAAATTGTCCTTTCAGGTTCTGTAAAGAATTATGTTGGACTTTTGATGAGGATTGCATGTAATTCATAGGTTGCTTTTGGTTGATGGCCGTTTTCACAATCTTAGTCTTACTGACCCACAAGCATGAGAGATCTTCCCAAAATCTTCTGATGTCTTCTTCAGTTTCTTTCTTTGAAGTCTTAAGATTTTTCTTGTGCAAGTCTTTCACATGTTTGGTTATCCTCTGAATTCTTTTGAGGCTTTTGGAAGGTATTGTTTCCTTGATTTCTTTCTCATTTTTCTCTACCCTGCTGTGTTATTGGGAGCCAGTGGTTCCAGATTACCACTTTTTTGTTGTTTTTCTCCAAGTTCCTTGAGGTCAAGTGGTTTGTCAAGCTTCCCTGGAAATAGAAGCAATCCCTGTATGTATAGGGATATTCATTTCCAAGAACTGGCTTGTGAGCCCAAAGGCAGAGAAGTTCTAATATCTGAGGACCCAGAATGGGAGAGCTGATGGAGATTTCCATCTGAGGAAACCCAAGAGCATGAGGCCAGGGAGACCTATTGATGTCTGTACTGGCTGGTTTTGTGTGTTGGCTTGACACAAGCTGGAGTTATCACAGAGAAAGGAGTCTCCCTTGAGGAAATGTCTCCATGAGTCCAGCTGTAAGGAATTTTCTCAATTAGTGATTAAGGATGGGAGGGCCCATTGTGGGTGGGGCCATCCCTGGGCTGGTAGTCTTGGCTTCTATAAGAAAGCAAGCTGAGCAAGCCAGGGGAAGCAAGCCAGTAAGTTACATCCCTCCATGGCCTCTGCATCAGCTCCTGCTTCTTGACCTGCTTGAGTTCCAGTCCTGACTTCCTTTGGTGATGAACAGCAATATGGAAGTGTAAGCTGAATAGACCTTTTCCTCTCCAGCTTGCTTCTTGGTCATGATGTTTTGTGCAGGAATAGAAGCCCTGAATAAGATAATGTCAGCTCCAATCCAGAGGCTGTGAACTTGTGAACATAGACAGGTTCCAGTCCAATGGCAGCCAGTGTCACAGCTCGTCCCAAGGCAGGGCTATGTTGGTTGTTCACTGACTGGATGAGGCTGGCCCACGCCATGTCTACACCCTTTAACTCTCTACCCCACCATATCGGTCTACACTTAGATTTCACATTACCCAGAAACATCCTCCGTAGAAACAGACCCAGCCAAACTGATAGCCATCCATCATCATCCCAAACAAGTTTGTTTCTACTAACACTGAAAAGATTATTTTCAGAAGCGGGACTTCTGAATTTCTAAAACTCATGGAATAAGGGGGATAAAAATTGTCTAGTTACACAAACAATGACTCATTAAGCAATAATAAAAGTAGGACTTTCTCTTTTTTCCTTCGTTTCTTCTTAGTTCTTTGAGAATTTTTGTACAAAGTACTTCCGTTATATCCGCCTCTCCCCCAGCATCTCCCATATTTTCCATTCCCTCATCTTTCTTCCCTTCCCACCCAATTTTGCACCCCCCTTTTAGTCCACCTAGTACAGTTTGTACACCCACATACTCTGGTGTGTGCCCACTGGAGCGTGGTCCTTTTATTTATCAGGATCCACACCTTTAAAGAAAACGGACTCTTCCGCTCCCAGCAGCCATTATCGCCAATAGCTCCTCCTCGAGGTGTGGGATTCATGCTTATCCCCTTTCCACACTGGCGTTCGATCGGCTTGGGTTTGTGCAATGCTTGAGAACGCTGTCGCAGCTATGGTGAACTCATATGTGCAGCTGTCCTGGTGTGTCCGGGTGTGCCTGTTTCTCTGTCGTTATCCGCTGCCTCTGGCTCTTACAATCTTTCAGCCCTTTCCCCAGCAGCGACTCCAGAGATGTCACATATACAGCTGAGCACGCTCCCGCTCTCTCCTCACCTGGAGGCTCTGTGGGTCTCGGTGTTAATCACCGTGGTCTACTGTACACGAAGCTTCTCTGATGAGGGCTGACAGACGCACTGATCTGTGGGTATAACTCATTAGGAGCTGGTTTAGTCCTGTGACCATTTCGCAGTGCCTGCTCCTCCCCACTCCCCGCATTTCCCCCGCCCCCCAATAGCCTTTCTCAATTTCAAGCCTATTTTCCAAAGACGCCTGAATAACCTACCACTAGAGGGCAGCACCAGTTGCAGTTTCTTGTGAACCCTCTGAACTTTCAGTGGGGCCAAGGCTGACAAAAGTTGACTTCTAATTACCACTATACTCATGTTATACAGAGAGATTTTTCTCTTCTTCAGGAATACTAGGCAATTGAGAACTTTGTCATAGAGGCAGCTTTTGAATCAGAAGTCGTCTTGACTTTGATTTGATGAAAATGCTCGCGGAAGGGGGAATGGATGCTTACTGCTTTCCTTTCTTGGGCTGATGAGACTGAGCAGCTGTGCATAGCTTGTGACTGAGAGCTGCATGCCAGTGTGGGCATGGCCAGAGCCCCAACCCAGGAGAGTTCTCATTCCTGAGGAGTACGGAGCTGTCATCTACAGGATAGACAAGCTGAATCCAAAGGCTGAGGTAACGTTACCGCAGACAGAAACACCGCCAGGCAAAGGCAAGGCTCAGGCAGACCTTGCGTTTGTGGTATCAGCGACCGGAGTTGGAATGCTGATCAGGACGTTAATTTGGACCTTGAAGTCTCATTGTTTGATGCCTGGTAGCAACAGTCACGGTAAAAGAAGAAAATATTTGTGATACCAGTGACTCAGCATGTGGTAAAATATTGAACATAGCCAACAAAGCAAACAGAACAAACAAAACCCCCGCAAATACACCTCCTCATTATGAAGCCAGCATCGAGGCTGTAGTGGGTAAAGTGCTTGGCATGCAAGCGCGAGACCCTCAGTTTGGATCCCAGGATCCCATCTAAAGCCCGATATGGTAAGATAGTCCAGTAACTCCTCTGCTCCTATAGATGGGAGACAGATGCCAGTGAATCCTCAGAAACCCACAGGCAGCTAGCCTGCTGTGTGTAGCGGCAAACAACACGAGACTTGAATTCAGTCAGGGTGGAAGGTGAGAGTTACCCGAGGCTCTCCTGTGATCGTCTCCTGTGCACTGGGGCACACACGTGCCTGCACTCATCCATGAATACACACATACAGAGATAAAAGCACAAAAATCCTTGTGTCAGCCTTAGGGAAGCGGTTATTACACTGAATATGTTCCCTTCTGTGGCAGGTTCCCTCCTGCCTGGGATTGGACAGCACACGATGACCAAGGGGAGGTGACCACCCAACGTCTCCAAGCCTCAGTCTCTATGTAGCCCTCCCCGAGTCCACTTGGCATGGCTTCGGAGGCCTCACTTTGTGCTCTCAGCATCCTGCCACCTTCTTCGTGAGCCTGGAACCTGCTAGACAGAAAGACAAAAGGAAATCCTGAGGTCAGCAGAACAGGCTTGCAGAGTGGTTAATCCACTTTCAGAACACGTGGATGGCTGGGGCTATGCTAACTCCGCACTCTGCTATTTCTTGCCAAAGCCCATGACTCCGTGGACTGCAGCTGAGGGTGTTTTGCAAGCAAATATAGCTTTGAGCTCTTTCTCAAGCTTGGCTCTGACTCCAGGAGGTCTTGATGTGCATGAAGATCTGAAGAAGAGGATGTGCCAAGAGGAGTTATGCAAACCTTTTCAGAAAGAGTGAACTTTCCGCCTGGAGAGTAAAAGGGAGAGGAAGCCCTATAGCCTCCTGGACTCCCCTGGGAGTGTCTGTTTTAGGAAGAAAGAGCCTCTCTGTCTCCACTACTTTTGTTTTTTTCCCGCATAACAAATATTCCACGCACGCATGTATACATGTATATATGCAGGTATGTATGCATGCATGCATGTAAATATATGTGTGTGCAGATATGTATGCTTGTATACATGTATGTATGCAGGTATGTATGCATGCATCTCTATATGTATGTATGCAGGTATGTATGCATGTCTATATGTATGTATACAGGTATGTATGCATGCATGTCTATATGCACTTGGAGGGGGGCAGTTTGTGTGTGGTGGTATGGGGGTCTGAGGATAACTTGGGGGGGTAATTCTTTCTCTGTTTTGAGGCAGAAGTGGTGGTTCTCCTTGAGCTTCTAGAGTTTTGTTTGGATGATGGCAGACCCCTTTGTCAAGTAAATCAAAGATTTTTATATGTCCCTTTCTCTCCATTTAGACCGAGATTGGAGAGGAAAGCAAGAATCACATGTGATTCCTGTCTTAATTTCCCACAAAGGCAAACACATGGTTGGGTACACTCCGTTGCATGGCTACGATCAGATGGAGTCTGATTCCTCAGTGAGTGGTTCTCAGCCAGGTGCAACTCCTCAATATCACACTAGGGAAATCTCCCTGACCCTCTGACATGGAAGAAACCAGCAGATGTGATTATCCTGCGTGGAAGCACAGCCCACTTGGGCTGTTTGTGAGGCTTGACTTGATTTCACTCGCTGGCTTCACGATTGTTTGTGTGGGCAGAGCATGGCTCTTGCAAAAGATTCAACTCAGAGCTTCCTCCAAGGGCACTAATCCCCCACTTGCAGGGTGGTGATCCTGGTCTGTGATTCTAACGCTCAGGAAGTGAAGGCAGGAAAATCCAGAGTTCAAGGGTTCCCTTGGCCATACAGAGAGTTCAAAGCAAGCCTGGGCTACAAGAACTGTGTCTCAAAACAAAGGAGGGCTGGAAAAACAACTCAGTGGTAGAACACTTGTCCTAGCACACAAGAGGCCATAGGTTCAGTCCCCAGCACCATAAAACAACAAATAAAACAAAACAAAGTAAAACAAAAGGCCCTTCCTCTCTTCCGTTAGAGTTCTCTACTCAAATGTATATGCATATATGTATGTGTATAATATCTATTTTTAATTTGCTAGGGCTGATGACTACTTCTTCTGCATGAATTCATTGTTCAATATATATAACTAGTTTAATTTATCTAACTTTCCACATTAAATAGAAGAAAAAAAAGGACACAGTAACATAAAAATTTTAAGTGTCTTTTTTTTTTTGGGGGGGGGACAGCATCTTGTGTAGCTCAGGCTAGCCTCAAACTTATGATATAATTGAGGATAACCTTGGACTCTGCTCCTCCTGCCTGTACCTACTGAGTTCTGTGCCACCACACCCTGTTTTGTGTTGTGTTGTGGGATTCATATGTGACACACAAGTGTTCTACCCGTGGAGTTAGGCTTTCAGTCTCTGTTGTCATTTGTATTGCTAAGGTTGGGTTCATTGTCCTCGGCTGAATAATTTGTACTGGAAATCTACAAGGGTGGGAAATATCAGTCAATTCTTGTGTGTCTGTGTGTGCAAATGCAAGTATAACTGCAACTGAGCGTGTGTGCTTGGGTGGAGGCCATGGGCCAGCCTCAGGCATTGTTCCTTAGGAGGCTGGGGTCAACCTCAGGCATTGTTCCTTAGTCATTTATCTACCATGTTTCTTGAGACAGAGTTTCTCTCAGGAACTTGAAGGTCATCGATTTGACTAACCTGACTGGCCAGATAGCCTCAGGGACGCTCCTGCCGCCCTGGATGTCCAGTGTTGGGATTGTAAGCATGCCCCACTGCACTTAGCCTTTTATATGGGTGCTAGGAATTGAACTCAGGCCTTTTGCTCTTGAGTGGTAAGCACTTTACTGAGCAGGCCCTGATTCCATAGCCTAGACTGGCATCGGCAGTCCTTCGGTCTGCACCTTTGTCTTAGTCTCCAGGCTACTCCTGAACGCCTGTGGTCATAGCTGTGATCTTGTTCCCTCAGGCCCCCAGGAAGCTGGAGCAACAGACATGACTTTCAAAATGTCGCTGTGTCTATCAGATGAATAAGCCGGTTTTAATGACTTTCTTTGGCCAAACCTGCATGTATGTGGCCCTGTCCCATGGGTGAGGGTCTTGGCCTGAATACAAAGGAGAAAGCAAGCTGGGGGCCAGCATCATCTCTCTGTTCCCTGCCTGCAGGAATGTGGACAGTTGGCTTGTTCTCTTGTTGCTGGGTCCTCCCTCCCTTCCTGCACCCTCAAGCCATGAACCCTTCCTCGAGTCCCTGTAGCCGGGTATTTAGTCATCGCAAAGGGAGAAATAACTAGGTTTGTGGTTTTTCTTGGGTTAAGAGGTGTTAAGGAAGGGAGGTGTGGCTCAGGTCAAACCCAGTGAACTTTGGCTCCATAACCTATTCAGCTGCTCCCTAGGAGGCTCACCCTTCTGAAAGGAGCTTTGGCAAAGGGCACTGCAGGGTAGCTGAATGCCAGCTTCCAAGCTCCATCCTGAGAGCCCGAGGAGGCCGGGGCTCCTCCTGGCCTCACTGCTCTCTGTAGTCATGACTGCCTCCTCCAGAGTGCTCTGGAAAACGAGAAGACGTAATCCTTGCTGTGTCCCTACTTTCTGCGAGTTTGAACTGCTAGGAATGCAGAAACACAGTTGCCAAGAAACACTTGGCCACAGCGGAAAATTTAGAATTGTGAGCAATTACCGAAAGCAGAGGAAGAGTTGCTGCAGTCAGCACCGATGCTGGGAACGGGGCTGAAAATGTGTGCGCACAGTGGGATGAGTGAATGGGACCACGTGACCTGAGCACCAGCGTTCGTCTGGTCCTCCTTGGTTAACCTTGAGTACTAGGTCTGAGGGAGGACAGGAAGGCTCCTCTCACCTTCTGTGTCTGTAACAAAATACCTGAGATTGGATGTTTTATAAAGAACAAGGGGATGGTCATGTAGCTATTTCCTTGAAACTGGAAAGCTGCTCCCAGGAGAATGATGGGATCCTTTGAGAATCAAGAAGTTTTCCAAGATCAAGGAAGGTGAAATACAATTCTCTAGCGCCCCGCCCACAGAATTAGAGCAGCAGCAAACACCTGCTGGAGAGAACGACCATCCAGCTTGGGTTTCCAGTTTATCTAGCTGCCTTCAAGTCAGGCAGTGAGCTCCGGAGTTCCAGCTTTCCAGAGTCATCAGCCATGCTGGGGTGGATGTTCTGCGGTGCAGCTCTCTGTGAGTAGTGAATGCTCCTGTAAGCAACCCTGCAATTTTTACTCCTGTTCTATTGCTGTGATAAAGCACCATGACCAAGGCAACTTATAGAAGGAAGAGTTTATTTGAGGCTTATGATTCTAGAGGGTGAGTCCATCACCATCAGGGCAGGAGCATGGCCACAGGCAGGCTGGGATGGCGTTGGAGCGGAAGCTGATTGCTTATGTTTGGAGATACAAGAGTGAGACAGAGAGAGCTAACTGGGAAGGGTGCTATTCTTTTAAAAGCTCAAAAGGCCACCCCTTATGACACACCCCTCTCCAACAAGGAGCACCCAACCCTTCAGGGTGTGTGCTGTGAGATCAGAGGAATAAGTTTGCTGAATGATGCTCTCCACTCTGTACAGCAAAGCAGAAAGGCCTTTGCAGGAGGCCAGTAGCAGGCTTTTTAGACTCCCCTGGGACTGTGAGAAATAAACGACCGCTTGCTTCACTAACTGGGGACTAAGTATTCAAATACACAAATGAGCCCACGGGAGCTGCTTTCACTCAAACCTCCTCATGGCTGTCTTGGGTAAATAGCCATGAAAACATCACTCAACAGGGGTGGAGAGAGATCTCAGCCAGTTGTCAGTTGAAAGCACAGATCTCATGTACAAAATCTAAGAGTAGTGTTGTATGCTTGTAATCCCAGCTCTGGGAGACAACAGTAGGCATGTCCCTGAGGCTCACAGGCCAGCTAGCCTCCTTGCTGAGTTCTAGGCCAGAGAGAGCACTCACTTAAAAAACAACTAACAAAGAAATAAGCAAACAAGGTGGATGGTAGAGTGAGGAACAGTACCAGAGTTTGACTTCAGGCCTATACACACACACACACACACACACACATGCACACACACATACACTTCACACACACGCACACACATATACACCTTACAAACATACAAACACATGCACACACATATATCAAACACATTCACACACATACACACACACGCATACACGCATACACACATACACACACATATACACATTCACACACACATGCACACACTCACAATGCACACATACACACATGAATACACATGTGCACACATGTATATATACTTCACACACTCACATATACACACTTTTACATACACAGTGGAAGAGGGAAGAGAAAGCTTGCTTTTCGAGAGAAACTTTTAAGGCAGAGCTCATCATGAAATGAAAAGTCACTTCTTACTGACATTTCTTCTAATAGATTTGCCTCATTACTGTGTAAACCTGTTCACCCGATTTTCACAGTTGATTGCTTGTCTAATTCTGGTTTCTGTGCAGTTGTGTTTCTGAAGTTGGGGACTATTGACAAGTTGGGAGACTCTTGAGTGTTTCTAACTAGATTTCTTCACAAGTGGAAATACCAGGCCAACAGCACCTTCTCAGTTGTAGCTGCTATGTCCAACCCAAAGACCACAGGATACATTGTGTTTTGGCTCTTCTTCACATGACTTCAGGCGAATAAAGTTCAGACACACAACCCCGAATGCTTGAGACCATTTCACTAAAAGGGCTCTCAGGATGTCAGTTGTACTGGTGACTTTCGAATGTCTGGTGACCGTTGAGTTAACTCATATAATTCCAGAAACAGTCACTTGGTATTGTGTAATTCTAAGTCAGGCTATCTCACAGAAAGTGAAGAATAAGACGTTTAAGGTGAATACTTGCTGGCAGCCCCTTGGGAGGGCAACAGCTTTGGTGGATTTTGTCCTCCAGGCTTTCACAGTATTTCAGTTTGATAGACACTGGGAAGGAGTGGCTTAGAACTAGTAGGATCCAGTCTGGGAGGCTGGCAAACTGATTTTCCTTCTCTTTGAACTTCATGTTGTTAACTGTGAAGATATGTGTGGTGATATCAGGACTGGAGGCTTAACATAAGAATATTGTCAAAACGTTTATTCTCTGTTTTAGAATCTCCGTTTCTTTTTATGCTAAATTCTTCAGTCTTTGACCTCATATTTCTCTCCAGGATGCTATTGTAGTTCACTCAGGATCCCCAGCATAAGAAATTTCCTTATGAGAGGACACTTGACCATTGGTATCTTGTATCGACATCTTTCAAATATTTTCTGGTTTGCTAAAGAGATAGTGGTCATTTAAGCATCTTTGTTGGACAGGTCTGAAGCATTTACCCTTCCTGTAACCCCCTCTTCTGTGCATACATGGGAATCAGAGGACAACTTATGAGTGTTGGTTGTTTTCCTTCCCCTCTGTGGGTTCCAGGGGTGGAACTAAAGCCATCAGTCTTGGTGGCTAGCACCTTTATCCACGGAGCCATCTTGCCAGACCTATCTTAGATTTTGAGGCAGGTATCTCAGTGTACCTTGAGATGACCATTTTGGCCATATTGGTTGGCCTGTGAGTTCCAGGGTCTGCTTGTCTCCAATCTTCAGTTCTGGGGTTCCAAGTGTGCTAGGTCCGGATTTTTATGTAGGTGTTGGAGATCCCGCTCCCCCAAGCTTGTGCAGCAAGCACCTTACACATTGATCCATCTCCCCAGCCACACGGAATGGGACTCTGTAGTCTCCTCCATGTACACATCTATTGTCCTGTCATTTAATTTAACATGACCCTTGACACCATTCTGGCTGTGATTTGATCTCTTAAATTTTATTTTAAATTAATATTTGTCTGGGTGTACACGCACATGCTGTGGCTTACAAGTGGAGGCCAGAGGCCAGCTCTCATAGTTGGCTTTCTCCTCTGTGAGTCTCAGGACTGAACTGAGTGGTGAGGTTTGAGAGCAAGTACCTTCACCCCTGAGCCACCTGACAGCTCCTTCTTGAGGAAATGAGAGGACACAGCACAGGACATAGAACAGTGTCTTACCTGAGGAATGTTAGGCTTTCTAGAACTAACTGAACAGGGCCTTTTCCTCTTTAGAGGAGTGGATACCAGTGAAGGGCTTTGCTACTTTTAATAAATACTTACACATGGTTCTGTGTGACTCTGCACAGCACCGTGCTGGAGCGCAACAATCTGTCCATCCACATGTGTTAGTTTTCTTTTGTCTGTTTGTTTCTTAAAAATCAATCCACAATGTAACCACTACAAATGGACTAGAGACCCGGTTAGAATCATTTCTACCTGTATTCACGGAATCCTCTAGGACTCCTCTATGCTCAGCCCTTTGAAAGACTTCAGATTTCTGTAGCATATTGTGAATCAAACAGGACTAATTAAAGATGGCGACTGTCATATGCTAACAACTCTCAGTTGCAAATGTATATTTCAGAACTTATACATCTTTTGATTGTTACTGTGTATTCATGACAAATATAAGCATTTCATTAATCCAGCCTCAAAACCAACTGCATCTAGTCAATTTACCCTACACACATTCATAAACTGCAAACCAACACAAAGAAGTGGGCTGGGGCTGGAAAGGTCGCTCAGTGGTTAAAAGCATTGGACGCTCACGCAGGACCTGGGTTTGATTCCCAGCAGCCACCTGGTGGCTTGTTGCAGGAAATATTTAAAAATGAACCGACAGGCTTCCCATGTTACTTCTGGCAACTCTCAGCTCCAGTGTGGTCCTGCTACCTCTGTCTCTAGCTAACCCTCACAGTGGCTGGTCAAGGTATTCTCAGCTCCCGTTTGCTTGTCTCTGGAGCCACTAGTTCCTTCTCTCCAGCCCTAACCCCGCCTTGTGGTTGGTGGTCCCACATTCCAGTAACCCTCTAGTGGGGTGTTCTCATCTTGGCAGGCTCTTTGGGCCGGGCCCTGGAGATGTCTCCACCCGACTCGATAATTTCCCTTGGCGGGGCGATGGCACGCCAGCCCCATGCAATGACCGACCACCTCGCGGTTATTATCACAATACTCAGTAACCAGGTAAAAATCAAAACTCTTGAGGCTTATAATTAACCGGTCAGATTTATATATCTATCAACAATTCTCAATTCACAAGATGCCCACACAATAACTTTTGAGCCAATTGATAATGATTCAAGTTGCCCAACTAGATTAGACAAGTTATCCCAATTATTCTATCCCTACATGATATTTATAACTACCTGAGGCTATTAAAACCACATGGGATCAGGATCTTTTTCCTGTCTCTCCTCCATCTTGAACCTTCTCCCTCTCTCCTCAGACCCCTTCTCTCTCTCTCTCTCTCTCTCTCTCTCTCTCTCTCTCTCTCTCTC
>NW_021604620.1:3248098-3260192 GCF_004785775.1 Grammomys surdaster | reverse complement strand
TCCCCCCCCCCCCCCAACTCTTAGCTCCGTCTTCCTTTTCCCTGTCCAATCACAGGCCTCCTGAACTAATATTTTAAGGTAATTGGACAGGGAAAATCCTGCCACAGTGGCGCAGTCTGTAACTTCAGTCCCAGTGATCTGATGCCATCTTCTGGCCTCTGTGGGTACTGCATGCATGTGTCATATACTTAAACAGGCAAAACACTCATACACATAAAATAAAAATGAATGTATTCTAGAAAAAGGAGAACTGGAGCCATTGACTTAGGCCGTTCTTTCGGCCCAGAGTCCCCGCAGCAATGGCGAGTCAGTCGCAGGGCATCCAGCAGCTACTGCAGGCCGAGAAGCGGGCGGCAGAGAAGGTGTCCGAGGCCCGCAAGCGAAAGAACAGGAGGCTGAAGCAGGCCAAAGAAGAAGCCCAGGCTGAAATTGAACAGTACCGCCTGCAGAGGGAGAAGGAGTTCAAGGCCAAGGAAGCTGCGGCACTGAGGTCGCATGGCAGCTGTAGCAGTGAGGTGGAGAAGGAGACCCAGGAGAAGATGACTATCCTCCAGAACTACTTCGAGCAGAACAGGGATGAAGTCCTGGATAACCTCTTGGCCTTTGTGTGTGACATCCGGCCAGAAATCCATGAAAACTACCGCATAAACGGATAGGAGGCAGAAGCGCCTGTCTGTGGGTTGGCATGAGATCTGCCCCCATAGAACAGGAAACCTCCACAGAGCTTGAGTTCTGTTCTGGAAGGCATTAAATTATTTCTCTATGCTGTTGTAGGACCCTTCACTTTTTGAGAGTATCAAATCTAGCTTTTTGTACAGACTTATTACATACCTGAAGTTTCATCTTCTTACCTTGTGTGTCTTTAAGGAATATATCTCACCTCTTTCTCTGTTTGTTTGTGTAAGTAATGGGTATCAATGTTGACTTTTCTTTTATTAGTCTAGTAGAAAAAAAATTCTTTGAAGAAAGAAAGGGATTAAATTGTTCCCTTCTACTTTCTTAAAGGTCAGGGGCATTATCTATGAAAAAGTAGTAAATAGCTATTTGTAACTCCTATGAAGAAGCAGCCAGCCTTATAGTACTCTATCCTGGATAATTTAGGACAGTGAATATGCTTGTTCAGGCTGCTGTTGGTGTATCTTAACCCAAATCACTAGATGCTAGGACTCAACTTGTTACATGTTATTTGGTGTGCTTGTAATCATTTAAAGTAAAACTTTGTCTTGACTTTCAAAAAAAAAAAAAGAAAAAGGAGAACTGACTTAAAGTTTTCTTACTGATGTTGAGGATAAATGGTCTTGGGACATCATAGCATATCCCAAAGGAGAAGACACTCTAAGAATAAGAAGCAAACCCATTATGTTCAAACAAGCACAAAACGTTTTCCCAGTAGTTGAAGAATGTAATTGAGTCCCTGTCTTTGGATTTCCCTCTAGATTTCTGACAGGCAACAACAAGAACAGAGCATATTAAATGCCTGCAGCCCACAGCACGGATACATACTGCTGTTCCTAGCCTTTACATGGGTTCTAGGGGCCCAATCTCTATATGGCAGGTGCTTTATGGACCTGCCCATCTCTCAAGTCTCCACACAATGAATTTTTGTGCCATTGCTAAATCATGGGAACTAACAATTCCCATGGTGATTTCCCTGAAGTTAGTCTCAATATCTTGTAGGTCCAATGATGTATGACAGCCCAGTCAAAGTGACGGCATTATGAACAGCCATGGCTGAGTTTCCTAATGAGACTTTAGTAATTTTGTTTGTCATTGTGATTGTCACTCGTCGTGACTTTCACAGCTGTTGAGTTGTGAAAGAGTGTGTTCAAATCAAATAAATAAATCCATTCATTTTTATTGTTTTCCTTTCATGACCATATTTTACTACAGCACTGGGTCCCAACAGCCTTGTCCCCAGCCTTGCCCTGTATGCCTGTATCTCTATGTGTGCCTCCATCCTGTGTGTGCCCCCATCCCTGTGTGTGCCCCCATCCCTGTGTGTGCCTCCATCCTGTGTGTGCCCCCATCCCTGTGTGTGCTTCCATCCCTGTGTGTGCCTCCATCCCTGTGTGTGCCCCCAACCCTCTGTGTACCTGCATCCCTGTGTGTGCCTGCACCCCTCTGTGTGTTTGTATCTTTGTGTCCCAGGGATGCAGCATAAGTCCTTGGAGAGTGTTTGTTCAGGCAGCCTTCTGTTCTCAGGAGCTGCACGACTGTCCTGTTCTCTGTCTTGCCACATTTGCATGTTCACAGCAAGGACAAGGCGTGTCTGCCTCAGGGTACCATGTGCATCGAGGTAGAATGAGTTACATGCAGACTTAAGAAAAGGGTCATGCCTGTCCAGCACTCACACAAGGAAGGAAAGTCTGGCTGGGCGTCTGGTGGAGCCTTCCCACCAGGACCTGAGATCTCTAACTCTTATTCCTGATCCTCCACGTTCTCTACAGGGGAGGCCTTCAATACCCACAAGGATGACAAAAACTCTGTTCCTTTTGCAGGTAACTACATATCCCAGGATGGAGGCACGGGCTCTTTTTCTTAACCAGGTTCTCTCTATGTAGCCCACATTGATCTTGAATTTCCTGCTGTACTACATTTAACTCAGAGCCCTGGGGGTCATATATGAGTACCACCATGACTGGTTTCTGGGACCTTGGCTTTATATAATCACATTCTGAGTAGAGAAACCTTCTAGGCTCGGCAATACAGATTGTCTTTCCACCCGACCCAACTCCACCCTGGACTCTAATGTCCATCTTCAGTCAGTTTGGTCAACAGCAAGCTATCCAGAGAACTAGAGATGGAGTATTGCTCCCCACCTACAATAAGAAGAGCAACTGGTCTACCCAGGCCAGGAATAGTGTGGCTTGAATCCTCTTTAGAACAGCTGAAAGATGCTGTATGGTCCTGGTTCAGTAGTCTGCTGAGTAATCTCAAGGGGGAAATTTGGAATTTAGATTCCTTTGGAATCTAGCTAAGCTTGGGGCAAGCACTGTGTCTTGCCCAGTCGTGAAGACAAAGACAGAAGGAAGGATATGGGTTTTATTTCATTTCTATTTTCAACACTGTCATTTTCCTTGGTGTAGTCCTACATAAGACTGACATTCCTAGGACAAATTCCTGGTGAGTCATGAAGGTGCTGAAGGCAACTCTTGGCCACCCCAGCCTGCTAGCCCATCCTTGAGAACTCTCTGAAGGGATAAACTGTAACAGATTTGGAGTGTGACAGACAAACAGAACAACAACAATAGAATTTTATTTAGAAGATTTCTCTTTTAAAATTTTATTTTGTTTTAAAATTCTCTCTGTCTCTCTATCTCTCTCTTTGTGTGTGTGTGTGTGTGTGTGTGTGTGTGTGTGTGTGTGTAGTATATGTGAATATGTGAGGCCAGGGGCATCAGATCTCCCTGGAGTTGGAGATAGAGGCGTCTGTAAGTCCCCTGATAAGGGCTTTGGTGACCAAATCCATTCCAACTCAAGACCTTTGGAAAAGTAGTGCTGTTAATTCTTGAGACATCTATCTGTCTCTGAGGGTCTCTTTAAGTCAGGGCATTTTCGTGGTGAACCACATCACAAGCTAAGTAAACCATGTCTTTGCAAACTATGTGGCATCTGTAATGACCAAAGGCAGCTGTTGTAAATAGGACACTTGCCTTATGGTCTATTGTAGACCAATGGTATAACCTTGGTTAGAGCCCCGAATGTGTCTGCACATCAAACTCCCTCCCCTGTGTAAATCGTGGTGTGGTGTGTGGCCTGTTGCCAAGCTGGCAGAATTCCTTCCTACAGAGAGCCGCACAGGAGAAACAAAGGTGCTTCACCATTATCAACACCTCCAGTGTACCCAGTGAGCCTGGGCCCTCATAACATTTCTACACCAGCTATGCAAGGCATTCTCTGTCCAAAGCCCATTTTATACTGACAGCACATTTTGCTGTTGGCAGAGGCAGACAGGACCTGGCCAGCTGTCTTTGGCCACACAGACAAAACAGCCATGTGTTTTCTGCCTGCGTGTAAGTATGCCAATGTGCTTAGAGAGGCACCCGAGTGACAGTCAGCCTTTGGACATTCTCCTGCTGGGACTACACGGTGAGAAACGGACAGTCAAGGGCCAGTGAGACTGGTCAGTCAGTAGAGATGCCTACTGCCAAGCTTGATGGTCCGAGTTTGATTACTTGGACACACAATAGAAGGAGAAAGCTGTCCCATGAACTCCACACGTGCCGGAGCCTGCCAGCTCCCGCCTCTGAAATAAGTGTTAAAAAGAGGAAATAAGTCCAAAATTATGAATCAGACTTTGGAGCTCCAAGGAGAATCCTGAATGTTCCTTTGTGAGCAGATCCCTCCTGGCCAGGGCTTGGAGACAAGCAGTTGAGTTCCTTGAAGGGTACAAAGAGCTGGATTCACTTACTGGCTCTTCCTGTGGCAGAACGTTCTAGAACCAGGTCCTTTTCCACTCTCCAAGCTGCCTCTTTGTGAAGATAGGAAAGGGTGAGCTTGGGAGATGTTGAGAGTCTGGGAATCACCCACATTCTGAAACTAGTTTATTCTGTAGAAAGATTTGGTCGCAGTTGGAGACACATACACAGACTACACGGAAGAATGAAAAGAAAGCTCCTTTAAAAAGAAGGAATAAAAGCAACAGAGACAGAAGAAAGCAGGGTGCTAATAGGAAGGCGTGAAAGCCTCCAGGCCGCGGAACCCGTGAGACTCCTGTTCTCTGGGGCTTTGCAGGTGCTGTCTGTGGTCCCAGGGGTCTGACTCTTTGCTGTGGGATACAGCTTCTCTTGAGGACCCCAGGGATTGGCAGAGCACAGTTCTCTGTTGCATGTGCGCCTGTTTCTCTGCTCTCCCATTTTCAAGCTTCCTGATGCCAGTGGGTAGCTGGGTTACTGTCTACCATCTGAAGGATGATGCCTGAGCTAGATTTAGATTCCAGCATCCGCCCTGAGTGGCGCAAACTGCCTGTGATTCCAGCTCCCAGGGAAGCTGGCACCCTCTTCTGGTCTCCATGAGCACTGTGCCACTCCCACAATTAAAAATAATCTTAAAAAATTAGACAGTTATAAAGGTCATTAAACTATTGTAATTGGCTAGTGATGTCAGGGGTGTGGTAGACCTAGTTGTTTTAGGATGAAGTATGTTTAGAATAGATGTTACTGTCTCTCATATCAATGAAAATGAACAAATATCTGCAACACACAAGGATAAAAGTAGAAAAGAATTTCAGCAACCCAGCAGGAAGCGAGAAAGACTGAAAAGAATTCAATGCATATAATTCACATAAAATACCTAAAATATAAACTGGGTTTCTGTTTAATGCAAAGGAAGAAATCATATTTTAAAAATTATTTTAAAGATTTATTTATTGTATATGAAAACACTGTAGCTGTCTTCAGACACATCACAAGAGGGCATTGAATCCTGTTACAGATGGTTATGAGCCACCATGTGGTTGCTGGGAATTGAACTCAGGACCTCTGGAAGAGCAGACAGTACTCTTAGCCACTGAGCCATCTCTCCAGCCCAGAAATAACTTAAATAAGAAAAATAGACCCTCAGACTGGCTACTTCCTAGCCACATGTCCCTCAGTCAAACACAAGTTTCTTCAAATGTAAAGCAGTACTTACAGCAGTACTCAGAGATGGCTCAATGGTTAAATTCTTGCCCTGCCAAGCAAGCCTAAGGATGGGACTTTGTATCCGCAGAACTGAAGTTGCTGAGTTGCAGAGGGGCCTGCATGCAATGCTGGAGTCGGATTGGCAGAGACAGGGATCCGGAGCTGACTGTGAACTAGCCATATCGGTGAGCTCTGGGCTTGATTGAGAGATCCTGGATGAACAAGGTAGAAAGCAAAAGAGGATGATTCCTGATGTGAACCTTGCTCTCTCCATGCTCCCATGTTCACACATGAGTGCACCTGCGTACAAGCAAAGACCATGCATAAGCACGCATGCAACAGACACGCACAAATGGGCTTCAGTGACTTGGGGAGAATAGTTGCAGCTAATCTTTGTGAACAGTGTTTATCATGTCTTATGAGGGGGGCCAGTCCAGAATAAAGCTGGTGCAAGATTCCCTAGGCAAGATTTGTGTGCTACTGCTGGTATCGGGTTGGGTAAGGGACTTGGTGGCACTTGGGGCTGAGACCTAGAGGAAAGACTACTTGGAAACACCCAAGTGTTTTAGATATTTCCTCCCTTGAGTGCTCTTCCAGGAGCCAGGCATGGCATCCTTTCAGCCCTCGATGGTCCTCCTTGGAATGCCCTTTCTGAAAGCACTCGGCAGCCAGCATTACATTTTTAAATAGTCTATTGATTTTTCCATTGCTTGACCAGCGGAGTCCTCCTGGCTCTGTTGACACAGCAGAGAGCTCACACTGCCCTTTCTCTGAGCTCTTTACATGTAGTGCACAGGGCCAGCTTGGCACACCTTGAGTGGGAGAAACATATCACAGCTTGGAGGACACCCACAGAGGTCCTGTCCCTCCCTAGCCCACGTGTACAAGTCATGAGTGGATCGGCTCACAGACGGGACTGGAGATGTTCAGGGCTCCTTAGGGTGCTAGAGAAAGACGGAGAGGTGGCACCCGCCCAGGAGCTCTGCTTTATTTGTCTTTGTCCCTCAGACCTGCCTTATTGGTGACACTTATTCTCAGAGCAGGTGGCTGCTGTCATATCCTGCTGAGACAATGCCCAGGAATCCATATGTGGAGCCTTACCTCAGTGCTTGTGGCTCAGCCAGAGCCCAGCAAGGTAGACGGCAGCATGGCCCCTCACTGTATCTGCGTATACTGGAATCCTGCACAGCCTCACCCTCAATGGATTCCCCAGCCCCCCACACTGCTCCATCTCCTTTTCCCCCTAATACCAACCCTTTCTTCACTCCCAAGGCATCTCTGTCTTTTAAGACTACAAATGTAGTCGTTTTGAGTCAGAGGATAAAAGAAGGTTTGTCGTGACCATGGTTGGAAGATTCTAACTGGCCCAGTTAGTGTGCACATATGTTTTTTTCTTCTTTTAATGCTTGTGTGGATTTATGGGCATGTGCACATGTGTGTGTGTGTGTGTGTGTGTGTGTGTGTGCATGTGGAGGTCTGAGAACAATCCTGAGTATTGGCCTCAGGAATGTCACCTATGTCCCTTGAGGTAGGGCTCTCCTTGGCCTTGTGTGAATTACTTTTTTTGTTGTTCTGATAAAACACCATGGCCCAAGAAAACTTAAGGAAGAAAGAGTTTATTTTGGCTTATGGCTCTAGAGAGATTAGAGTCTTTGTTGGTAGAGGAACAGAGGTGTGGCCACAGGCAGCAGGCACGGTGGCTGAAGCAGAAGCCGGGAACTCACACCTTTAACCACAAGCATGAAGCAGAGAGAGAGGAACCTTCAAATAGCATGAAGTCTTTAAACCCTCAAAGCCTGCATTTGGTGACATTCTTCCTCCAGGAAAGCTGCACCTTGCAAACCTCCTGAAACAGCACTACCAACTGAGGACCAAGTAGTCAGACATCTGAGCCTGTGGGGGACATTTGTAGAGAAACTGCCACCAGCCTAGAGATCAGAAATGGGGCTATGCTGCCTGGTCAGGGAGGCCGAGGGGTTCTCTCGTGTCTAACTCTCAGAGCTGGGGTTACACTCATGAATTCCACATGCCCAGCATCTTCATGTGAGCACTGGAGATTGAACTTAGGTCTTAATGGTTGCAAGGCAATTGATTCATTGCTGTGCCATCTGTCCAGCCTCACCACATACATTACAAACTGTGGTATTCTCACTGCCTCTCCTCAGCATGTGTGTATCAGTCAGATCAGTGTATCTTTGGATTGCACTGTGAACAAATGTTTGTTTTTAAGAATTATTGTTTCAGACGCTGACTTAAGTTTCGTTAAAGAACCATTCAGTGGGCTTTGGCTTGGGGTCAGCACAGCGTCTTCAACCATTTTGTTTCTGTCTCCCCAGTGTGAGCAGGGATAGGGGGTGGGTGGGAGCATAGGGCATGGGGGTGCTACAAGCATGCACTGGTAGTGGGTACCCACTACCCACCTCACTTCAGCCAGCATTTGCTGGCATTGCCTGGGCAAAGTGCATGTGTCATGTATTCCAACCGAGGCTGCAGTGGTGTCATGTGACATGGTGGGTGCTGCTAAGCACCTCAGGTTCATCCTGGGTTTGACTTTGATTTCATGTTTGATTGTTGAATATTCAGAAACGTCACCATTGCCTGTCTGTCTGTCTATCTGTCTATCTATCTATCTATCTATCTATCTATCTATCTATCTATCTATCTGTAACACTGGGTTTCTCTGTATAGCCCTGGTTGTCCTGGAACTCACTCTGCATAGACCAGGCTGACCTTGGTTCAGAGATTCGCCTACCTCTGCCTCCTGAGTGCTGGGATTAAAGGCGTGTGTCACCATGCCCGGCTGCATTGCTGATATCTTATGACCCCCATATATTCAGTTGCATGAGCCCCCCATCGTGGGATTGTGTGCTGGATATTGTTTGTTTGTGTCAACTTGACTCAAGCAAGAATCATCAAACAAGAAGAGATGAAGGAACCTTAACTGGGAAGTTACCTCTATCGGACTGACCAGCGGGCAAGTCTGTGGGGACATTTTCTTAGCTAATGACTGATGTCAGAGGGCTCAGTTCACTGTGGGTTGGTGCCACTTCTGAGTGAGCCAAAGGAGGCAGGCCAGGAAGCAGTGTTCTTCCATGGCTTCTGCTTCAGTTCCTGCCCTGAGATCTGAGCTCCTGCCCTGCCCTTCCCCAACCCCACAGTGATGAAATGTGACCTGAGAATTGTACACTGAGATAAACTCTCTTGTCTTCAAGTTCCTTTTGGTCATGGTGTTTTATCACAGCAATAGAAACCAACTGAGAAGGGTCGAGAGCCACAGTTTATTATTATGTCTTATTATCTTGTCTGTGTGTGTGTTTATGTTACAGTTCCCCATAGAAGTAAGAGGACAACTCGTGGGCATCGGCTCTCTCATTCCACCACAAGGACCCCAAGGATCAACCTCAGATCATCAGGTTCTGGGGCAGGTGCCTCTGCCCACTGAGCCATCCTACCAGTCTCATGACCCACAGTTTAACAAACTCTTTGGTGATGTCTGTCTCTTTAGGGTTTATGGAGGGTGGCGAGCTGGGCCACTCTGGAAGGGTATCTCCTTGGCTCAGTAATGGCTGACTTTTATAGAGGACCAGGAAGCAGGAGAGGTCCTGTGAACAGAAGGAGCTTGGGAGAGGAACAAAAGAGGGTTGTAATCTTTTCCTGAAAGGGCTGCGGAGAGAACCAGGGTGTGTGTTGGAGGGGGAGCCAGAGCCAACAGCTCTCTACCCCCCACCCAACCCCCCTCCCCTGCCCCAGGAATCCAGAGACTGCCGCTGACAAAGCAGGCTGATGCTGCTGCCAGCTTTCCTCAGATGAGCACACAGGGATCCAATTCACATCGACCTTCCCTTCGTGGCCCGTTTATTTTGGGCACACACATCTGTCTGCATGTGGGACCACCCAGCTGTTCCTCAGGGCACACACATCTGTCTGCCTGTGGAGCCTCCCAGCCACTCCTCAAAAAATTGCCTCAGCTCAGACTTTCCAGGCGCAGAGTGGTTTCTCATATTTGATGATCTCAAGGTTTTGCCAAAACGTTACAAGTTAAACGGGGCGGGTGAGAACCGCGTTGGGTGACAGTGTCAAGCGTATGTAGTGGGTAGACATTAATCTGCATCAGTTAGGCCGGTGGACATCTCTGGATCCCTCAAAGCATTCTGCATCAAGCTCATTAATAAACATCTGCAGATAAAAATCAAGCATTCAGTGAAGCTCCGATTTCCTTCCAGGTCCTACTGTAGGTACTGGGGACAGAGTAAGGACTGCCATGGTCAGACCCTGTACCCCCAAAGACCTTACATTTTGGTGAGCAAGGCAGGGAATAGAAAACAGCCTCCCTGTTTGACTGCCACTCCCCTTGTCTGTAACTACCTATACTGATACATATTTCATACACACATAGTGGATAGAGGAGAAATTCTAGTTGTGGGCTATTCGCTATGATAATCTCTAGCCATAGAGTGGTGGCTTTAATTAATATATATATACATATATATATATATATATATATATATAGATATATTCAAGAGGCTGGAGTGACGGCTCAGTGGAAGAGCACCTGGATTCAGTTCCCCCAGTACACATGGTGAGTCACAAACACCTGTGACTCCAATTTCAGGCCACCTGATGCCCCTTCTGACCTCTGCTGGCTCCTGCACTCACATGGTACACACACCTACACTGGGCACACACACAAGCATATAAAATCAAATAAAAATGTAACATGTTTAAATTGAGATTGTTAAACACCTTAGGTTATCGACTTCACCAGCCATTTCCGTGATCCCTGTTATTACCATCTATGGCGAGCCACCCAACCAGTCAATGCAAAGTCAATGCAAATGGAATACACTTCTACAATCCCAGGGAGTCTGCTGGACAACGCAGCTCTCTGCCATGGTCGCTTCCACCCCCCTTCAGTATTGACGCTCTGTAACAACCTTGTTATAGAGTATTGTATTTCATGTCTACATATTTATCATAAGCAAATGGCTCACGCATCTATGGACTGTGGTGAGCGCCACTATCTGAGGGCAAACCGGTAAGCTCTTGATCAGCTGAGGGCAAACCGGCAAGCTCTCGATCAGGAGAGATGATGATGTGACTGTGGCTGGAAGTTTGGAGGATGAGGACTCGGGAGACGCCGTGGAGTAGTTCCTGGAGGAGGCTGGAGGCTCGGGAAGATCAGGTGTCTGCACAGAGAGGCAGGAAGAGGCCAGGGTTCTAGTCCCAAGGTCAACGTGCAGTTCTCAGTTTAGGGCTTCTTTTCGTGTCAGATTTTAACAGCTGGATGAGTCCCAGTGTTAGCTTTATGTCACTGTGACAAAGCACCCGAGACTATCAACCTGTAAGGAAGAAAAAAATCTATTTTGATTCGTGATTTAAGAACAGTTATTTTTTTAAAAGATTTATTTATTTTTTATGAATGTGAATACACAGCTGCTGTGATCAGACACACCAGAAGAGGGCATCAGATTCCATTACGGATGGTTGTGAGCCACCATGTGGTTGCTGGGAATTGAACTCAGGACCTCTGGAAGAGCAATCAGTGCTCTTAACCACTGAGCCATCTCTCCAGCCCAAGAATGGTTATTTTAAAAAAGGATTTATTTTACTTTTTATTCATGCATACATGTATGTCTGTGTGCAGATGCTACAACTGGATGCTGGGTCTCTCGGAGTTAGAGTTACAGGCAATTGTGAGTTTGAAGACCTGAATTCAGGTTCTCTGTGGCAATAGTGTATGTCCTTAACCCCTGAGCATCTTTCCAGTGTCAGTTTCAGAGTGTTGGGCTCATGAGTCCAGACTGCACTGTTTGGGGCCTGTGTTGAGGCAGAGCACCATGGGAGCAGTCCAGCATGAAGCACAGGCCCTCACCTGAAGGCAGCCTGGAGGCAAAGACATAGTGACAGGGAGACAGAGACAGTGACAGATAGTGACAAAGGGGATGAGGTGGATAGAGTGCCTGCCACTGAGCCTGGCTAATATCTCACTGCCTTATGGTGGTGCCATGGGCAGAGGGCCAAGAAAAGGACTTTTGTGAGTCATTTAAAGTCCAACCCTGATAAGCCTCATCTACGCTGGAGACAACACATTTTACTCCTTGCTTTCGGGAATGTTAACCTTGGGCAGTCGAGTTGGCTCGGAGCTTAACGTGCTTGCTACACAAACTGGAGGACCAGGGTTTGGATCCCCAGAAACCAGGCAATGATGGGTGGTATAGGCTTGTCTTCGATTCCAGCGTTGGACTGAGCTATCAAGATTAGCCATATGGGTCTGCTCTGGTTTGAATGAGAGACCTCAATGAATAACCTACATACTCACATGTGCTCACATACACGCAAACCAGAATACACACATGCACACCGCACACTTACAGCACACATACACACTGCACACATACACCACACATACACATTGCACATATACACCACACACACACACACACACACACACACACTGCATACACACAGTGCAC
>NW_021604620.1:3230585-3248088 GCF_004785775.1 Grammomys surdaster | reverse complement strand
CACACACACACACATACACACACACACTGCATACACACAGTGCACACACACTACACATACCACACACACTGTACACACACAGACACACTGCACACACACTACCCTCACACTGCACACACACTCACAAACATGGAAAATTTTAGATTATATGCCATCTCTATGGGTCATCCCCCACCACCTCCATGAACATCAGCAACCCAGAGTCTTATTAAACCTTGCTGCGCAAGAGTCTACAAGCTGGGTGTGGGTGCAGATATATAACACTGGCTCTTGAGGTAAGGTGGGAGGGGTGGGCTGAAGATGGTAATATGAAGGTCAATCTTGAATACGGTCCTCATTTCAGAAAGGGCTCATTTGGGTCCAGGCAGAAACTGGAGCAACCGGTCAGTCATACAGCTGTAGTCAGGCGCAGAGAGAAATGAACACACCCATTTGGTCTGCTTGCTTACTGCTCATGTTCCGCTGGCCTTACTCACTCTTTTAAAAGAGTATTTATTTTGTGTGTATGAGTCTTCTGCCTCCGTATGTATGCTTACCATATGCATGCAGTACCCACAGAGGCTAGAAGAGGGCGCTGTTGTCCCATCACCTGGAACTGGAGTTCTGGCCAGCAATCTAGTGTACAAACCCACACAGATGCACAGACACACATAATTACAAATAAAACATATCTCTACAAACGAGGGTTCTTTATGAATACCCAAAGATGTGAGTATCCCTCCAGAAGTCCAGCAGGTCTTAGGGACTCAACTGAAAACCAGGAACAAAGCCGGAATATGTGACATATGCTGCAGTGTGTCAACATGTGCCCCGGTAGATCCTGGATTTGGAAATTCAAGAGGGAAGAGCTGGTCCACAGGCATTCATGACTGGGAATCAGAGCACTTTCCAAAGCATGAGACTGTCAGGCATTCTTTTTTGAGTCATTACGCTTACTGTGGCAGAGATTCAAATCATATTTAATATCTTTCTATTATTTCCACATCATTCATCCACATTCCCAGACAAATAACTCAGCCATGATGGCAGTCGTCAGACCTCACTGGGGAGGAGAATAATTTGATTCCGCTCAGAAAGGACACGTTGGTCTGTGTCACCCCTCTAAGATCAGTGATTAAAGCGATTGATTTTCTCCTTTTTTCCCCCCCGGCTTGATAAGGCTGTTCCCCATAATGAATAAAAATGCATTCATGCCCTAACCCTCTGAAAATAATTGTGTGAGTCTCTGAAGAGACTCCTTACTACCCCCACAGAGGAAAGATGGCTGAGTCACCAGTGGCCCATGGTTCAGTGACACAGGCCTGTGAGTCAGCTGGACCCTGGACAGTGATCATAACTGTGACAAGGGGGGACAGACCTCTGCTTTGGAAGTCACTAATTATAGAACAGGGAAGGAGCCATGGTGGGAACATTTCAGAAGGAGTTATAATTATGGCTAGGCCAACTCATGGTCACTTATGAAAGCAAAAGAGTTTTCACTGGAACAGCCAAAGGCTGAGGGTGTTAAACTCGACACTAAGACAGCGCTGTGAAAATGGTCCTAGCTTGTTCCCCACTGCTGAATAAACACCATGCCCAGAAACCTGGAGAGGGAAGGGTTTACTATACCTTACAGCTTGTAGTTTATCACGACAGGAAGTGGGGGCGGGAACTCAAGGCAGATGGGAACTGAAGACATGAGGGTTCTGCTTACTGGCCTGCTCCCCATGGCTGCTCTATCCTGTTTTCTTATACAACCCAGGATCACCTGCCCAGGGAGGTCACACCCACAGTGGGCTGGACCCTACCTCCCACACTCATCACCGATCAAGAAAATATCCATGGACTTGCCTGCAATCTGATGAAGGGGTTTTCTCAGTTGAGGGTCCCTCTTCTCAGATGACTCTGACTTGTGTCAAGTTGGACACACACACACACACACATACACACACACACACCAGCACACCAAGGGAGTGATTGAGACAATGCAGATATGGAAGAGAGGCTGGGTTCTGGGATAACCCCACACCTCTCTAAGAAGTACCCATTTGTGGGACTGCGTAAGGGTATCCTGGGTCATGGTTGAACAGGCACCTAGAACCCCGAGACTCTGCAGACTCTGCTGCGTGGAATTCTGCGCGAGAACCGGCAGGAGTTCGGTCCCTCCCATCATCCAGGATCCTGAAAAGCAGTCACATCTCCATAGAGTCACATAGGCCAGGCTATAGGCCTCAGGCCCTAGGGATTTACTTACTAATGAAGGCCAGAGGGCAGAGCAAATTAAACATGCCTCCCCCAGATCCTCCCCCAATCCTCCCCCTTTCTCCCTCCCTATATAACTCGGGACTGCCCTGAGTTTTGGGGGGTACGCCTAGATCCATCTATTATCCGCCATGACAATAAACCTTTTTGGAACCAGGGACTTCCTCCTGTTACTGGGGCCTGCCACCGCCAAGGCCCTCAGGCCGCTGGAACCATAGGATCTTCTTCCCTAATGTGGGACCCGCCACATTAAAATTTAAAATTTCCCCACACCCATTGGGGCTGAGCTTGCTTGATAGAGAACTTGTCTAGCATGCACAAGGCACCGGGTGTGATACACAACATCACATAATCTAGGTGTGGTGGTTCACACCTGTAATCCCAGCACTCAGGAGGTGGAGGCAGGAGGATCATTGTCTTGCTAGAGGTCATTGCTTCTTGGTTGCTTGGAACTAAGTCCAGAAAGCTCGGATGTAAATGGGCACAGAGGCTCTGTGGTCAACCACAGGGGGATTTCTGTGAAGATTTCAATACATGTTCTGAAATGTGAAATGGTTTATTTGCTGGTTATGTTTACAATTGTTAAATTCTTTTGTTCCACCCCACCCCTTCATCCTCCAGTTCTTGTAATTAAAACTAGGATGGCTTGGGGACCCCTCCTTTCTTTCCTTCCTTCCTTCCTTCCTTCCTTCCTTCCTTCCTTCCTTCCTTCCTCCCTTCCCTCCCTCCCTCCCTCCTTCCTTCCTTTCTGAGACAGGATCTTCTGTATCTTGGGGTAGCTTCCAATTCTATGTAACTAAGAGTGGCTTTGACTCCCGACCCTTCTGCCTGGAAATCCTAAATGCTAAGATTACAGGCATAAGCCACCACACTTGGCTTAATAATTAAATTAATTAAGGAATGGATTGATCGAATACAGAATTTCATGCAGCCCAGGCTAGCCTCAAAGTCAGCATGCAGCTGTGGATGACTGACCGCTGCCTCCATCTGAGTGCTGGGATTACAGGCATGTGCTTCCATGATCTTCCATGGGAGCTGTCGACCAAATCCAGGCTTTTGTGCACACCAGGCTAGCACTCTACCCACTGAGCTACACATCCAGCCCTGGAATTGCCTTTTAACCAGAGAATGTGAGAACTGTCTTTATAGACACTTTTTTTTGGACATTTTTTTTTGTTGCCTTTGTTGTTTGAGGAGCTGGGGATTGAAGCCTTGAACCCAGGACCTTGTTCATGTTAGGTGAGCACTCTTCCTTCCCCTGATCTCCATCCTCAGCAAGGAGGGATGTTTTCTGGAAGCAGCAGAAGTCTCGTCAGTCAGCCATGGGCCTGCGGTGGGATCAGGAAACCAAAGCCACTGGCATAAGAAAGGAGTAACAATGTAACATTTGGAAAGACAGAGATATTGTTTCCTAGGAGAATAATGCAAGGAATCTAATTGAGTCGGAGGAAGCGAGCAGCGGTTCAGTAAGCCCTCCTTGTGTGGGCGCTGCGTACCTCATTCTGTTTACACTTGAGCACTCCTGGGAAAGGCCGGCAGCCGGAGCTGAGGAAATATACTGCCTGCGTTAGTGCTCAGCAGAGTGCCATGAATTGTACAAATGGGGGGGTCCGTTTCCAAGCAGGAAGGGATTCCTCTTATCCTCTCACAGACACAGCTTAGGGAGTGCAAACGGGCTCGGTGTTTCTAGAGCACAATTCAGCAGTCTTATGAAAATTTGTTCAGGATGTCAGCAGAGTGTAAATGTGGAAGGGATGCAGTGACAGCATTTTCTATCATCATCGTCGTCATTATCTTCACCATCACCGTGATCATCACCACCACCACCACCATCACCACCATCACTGCTGTGTGAGCATATGTTTATGGCATGCACATGTGCATGTTCACATGTGTAGGAGGTGTGAAGCATGCAAGCATAGGGAGTTGTTTTGTAACTTAGGAGTTTACTTGGTTTGGGTTATGCACACAGTCCTCTTTGGATAATGGAATTGGCAGCCTAGCTCCTTTGCCTGTGTGATACACACACCACCTCCTAACAGTGCACCTACCAACCTCTGGCAACCTCTGGCCCCTACCTTCTCTGAACAATGTGAGAAGTTTCTCTTTCCCCTAATGGCCGCCAGAACTTGCGCAGTTTCTGTTTAAATTTTTTAGATGATTATTCATTTATTTTATGTATCTAAGTGTTTTCCCTGCATTTATGAATGTGCACTGTGCCCATTTACAAATGAGACATTTCTCCAGCTCTGACTGTCTCTATTTAAATGTGTTCCTGATGACTGTATCATGGCCTGATGGTAGGAGGGCCAATATAGCCTGAATTGGTTTGGGGTGTATGTGTGTGCTGGTTAATTTTTACTGTGTACTAGATGCATCGGGAGAAAGGACACCTCCATCAAAGGATGGCCTGAACCAGACTATCCAAGGTTTTTTTTGTCATGGTGCTTATCACAGTGACAGATGCAAACCAGGGTCTGGAGCAAGGGCTCGCAGGCTAAGAGAACCAGCTGCTCTTCCAAAGGACCAGGGTTTGATCCCCAGCACCCACACTGTAGTTCACAACGCCAGTTCCAGGGGTCCATGCTCTCTTATTACCTCTGTAGGTAACAGACACTCATGGTGCCTGTATACACATGCAGGCAAAACACTCGCATAAAAGGAATACTTAAAAAAATTAAGAAAGAAAGCAAACAATGATATGCAACAAAGAAAACTGTCCTTAAGTGAATTTTTAGGGTGAATCCCCTATTGATAAATTTATGCCTATGCATATAAGATAACTGATCATGCATATGATTAATATCAGATGTATTGTGGGAAGAGGCATATCCAGGAGAGAAATGGTCACGTGAGCTAATTCATCACTCAGGCTAGAGAACCAAGGCTGGGGACATGGCTCTGCAGTTGAGAGCCCTGGCTGTTCCTGCAGTGGATCTACACATGTCCCTGGTGCTCTGGGTTCGGGTCAGGTGTTTCCGAGTTCTTGGCCTCTTATCCAGGAACTGAAATAAAAGCCCACACAGATTTGCAAAACCGTCTCAGTAACCTCCATGCTTACAACTCGAGGCTTGCCACGTGTGGGAAACCCTGCAGTAAGTAGTTTTGGTCCATTTTATTTGCCCGAATCTTCACCGTGAATTATTATTTAGTCAAAGCACCATTGATTGATTAGCAGATAATTGAGAGAGGTAATTAAAAGGTAGTCATTTACGACAAACTGAGTTTTCAGGCTGGGACGATGGCCAGCTATTTACTGCTGTTGCTGGTGATGATGTCTTACCTGCCAGTGGCTGATGGACATGCATGCCCTGAATCATGTGAGCGCTCAGTATGTTTGAAATTTAAAACAAACCCTTTCCTTGACCTTGGTATTCCGTGTCCAGAGAGCAGGAAGGCATAGATGGCGGCTATCCAACTCTATTTTCATAAAAAGCCAGTAGTGAGTTTTATTTTTAGTTTGGTCTAGACTGGCAAAATGGCCCTCTTGTAACAGACAGAATGGGGCTGATTTTATCTGCTCCCTTCCTCCACCCTCTTGTCCGAATATCTCTAGACCGTCAGGCTTCTCTTCTCCCCCTCACCGTCACATCACTTTGCATTTATTAAAAACCATCGCTTTTCATTACTAGGCGACACAGGAGGCGGGCGTCAGCTCAGGACAGGAGACTGAGCTGTGCTCACATGTTACTGGGTTCAGGCCACAGTGGGAGCAACAACAGAGAAACCCAGCTCACTTCCCAGGCAGGAAGTGAAGGAGGGAAGCAGAAGTGAGGAGGGAGAGGAAGTGAAGGGGAAGCCGAACTAAGCGGGGAACCTTGGGAACTAAAGCAAGCCCGGGGAACTAAGTGTTTATTTGGCTTAAAGCTTATTTCACTGAGAGGAATCAGGGCAGGACCCTGGAGGCAGAAGCTGATGCAGAGGCCATGGAGGGATGCTGCTCGCTGGCTTGCGCATCACAGCTTGCTCAGCCAGCTCTCTTCTAGAATCCGGACACCAGCCCAGGGCTGGCCACACCCACAATGGGCTGGCCCCACACCCATCAATCATGAATCAAGAAAATGCCCACAAGCTTGCCCACAGGCCAATCTGCTGCAAGCATTTTTCTCTACTGAGGTTTTATCTTCCAAAATGAGCCCAGCTTGTATTAAGTTGATAAAAACTGTTACCCCTGGGGACCTGAGGATGTCCTCTAGGCAGAATCTCAGAAATGGCACCCTGATGACTCCCACTGGGAAGGGCCATTCCTGATCCACACCACAGCACACACTCTGCTCTGATCCAGCCTTTGGCCATTACCAAGAACATAAATACCTTTATCCCTCACCCAGTCTCCAAAGCAGCCTTCCAGCTCTGTCATGGGTTTCTCACCCAGCCCATCCTCCACACTGCAAACTGACGCTCGTTGTCCCTGTCACTCCAGCTTGACTCCCACCACAGGCTCCTGCTACTTTAAGAATAAAGTTCAAATGAAAATGTGCAGGGGCCAAACGCGTCCCAATCAGACCCCTCTCCTGCAGCCGGCAGGAGCCAGGACAGACACAGCCCCTTGTGCTCTCTGGAAATCTGTCTATTCTCTCCCCTTTGTTTGGGATAGTCTTTCTTGTTCTCTGTCTGTGGTGGCTTGATGTCTCTACACACATGTGTTTGAAAGCTTGGTCCCTAGTTGGTGAAGCTGTTTGTGGGGTACAGGGTGGTATGGAATGGTTAGGAGGTGCAGCCTTGCTAGAGGAAGTACATCAAAGGAAATAGCCTGGCCCCCCACTTTCTCTCTCTCTTCCTTTTTCCCCTCTCTTCCCTCTCCCCCCTCTCTCTATCCTCCTTCCCTCCCTTTCTTTCTCTCATTTCCTCTCTCTCTCCCTCACTGTCTCTTTCCATCCCTCCATTTCCTCTTCTTCTCCCTCTCCCTCTCTGCCTCTCTTTTCTTCTCCCTCTCTACCTTTCCCCTCCCCTCCCTCCCCTCCCTCTCTCTGTTTCCCTTGTATGAATGAGCTGTGATTTATCTGCTTTCTGACGATCATGTTCCTGCTACCACACCTTTCCTGCCATGGTGGATTGGATCCCTCTGGGACTGTAAGCTAAAATCTTCCCCCTGAGTCGCTTTTCGTCAGGGTGCTCCATCAAGCAACAGAAAAGTAACAAAGGCACTCTCTGCCTGACTACTTACTAATGTTCTTCTCGAAGGTTCAGTTACAGGGCAACCCCCAGCAGCGGCCATCAGTGTCTCCCTCACTTCCTTTACCATGAAACTGCTGATTCCTGAGGGACAAGCACACAGAACAGGTCAAATAACTATACGTTTAAGAAACAAATGCAAAGAATAAATCGTTGACCCTTTTAAAAAGATTTATTTTTAAATATGTTCATGCGTGTGTCTGTGCATGTATGTTCAGGTTCTATGGAGGCTGCGATTGGGGGGTTCAATTCCCTGGAACTGGAGTTACAGGAGGTTGTGAGTCACCAGATATGAGTGCTAGGACCAAACTCAGGTGCCTTACAGAGCAGCGCTTGCTCTCAGCCACTGAGCTGACTCTCACGGTCCCATATCACCAACACCTTTGACCATGGAGGACCGGATAATTCAGCCCTCAGTTAATAAACTGAAACCCGCATAGAGGAGGCACAGAGGAGCTGGCAAGGTATTGAGAAGGTCTTGGGCAGTAGAAGTTGACACACTGGATGCCTTTCATGAGGTCAATATAGCTTTGATGTGCAGTCAACGTGCACATTATAAGAAAGGTCAGAGGTAAACTCACTTTTCCATAAAGACATAAATATCTAAATATCAGCAAACCAAATCCCACAGTAATACACATCGACCAAGTATTATTCTAAAGAGGCACGGTTAATTTAATTAAAATCGAATCTAATTTAATTTCAAACAATGACATCTTCAACATTAACAAAATGTAGCTGAACAAGTCACATGACTATCTCGATAAATTATTTACCCCCCTCGTTCCCCTGTGTGGTGTGCATGTGGATGTCAGAGGTCAGCTCTCAAACTGGTTTCTCCTGTCACCTTGTGGGCTCTGAGGTTCAAAGGTTGTCAGACTTGCTTGCGAGTACCTGTACCCACAGAACCACTTGCTGACCCCGAAAGCATTTAAAATATAATTTATTTAAACAGTTGTATGTGGTGTATGTGAGTGTGTATGTTATGTGTGTGTGGTGTATGTATGTTTCATGTGTGTATGTAGCATGTGTGTATGTGTGGTGTATATGTGTTGTGTGTGTATGTATGTGGTGTATATGTATGGTGTATGTGATGTATATGTATGTATGGTGTGTGTGTGTGGTGTATGTGTGTATGTGTATTGTATGCAACTGTGTGTATGTGGTTTATGTGAGGTATGTAGAAAATGTGAGTATATATGTTTTGTGTGTGTGGTGGATGTGACTTTGCGTGTGGTATATGTGAGGTGTGTGGTATATGTGAGTGTATATGTTATGTGTGTGTGTGCAGGTACACATGGAGACTAAAGGAAGACACCAGGGTCTTTCTCTTCCACTCTCTACCTTATCTGTTATAGACAGGCTCTGTCACTGAACATGGAGTTTGCCATTTATTTGAATAGACTGGCAGCCAGCAAGCCATAGCTACCCTCCTGTCTTGCTCCTCTTTCCCCCATGGGAGCCGTGGGGTCACAGGGATGTGCAGCCATGGCTGGGGACAAGCTCACGTGCAGGGCACTTGAGCCATGGAGCCGTCCCCACGGCCGTTCCACCTTTCCTATAGAGGTGCCTTGGAAACTAGGAACGAATAAAGGTGCTATGCCGGGGTAAACAGTATCTCCAAATGCTCTCAGCAAACAAAGCACTTGAGGATGGAGTGGAAGGAGCTCTCTCACAGAGCGAAGCAAATCACTGATTTAGCAACCCGCTTGTTTTGGAGATCTTAATCAGGGCTGCAGGTCACAGAAAGGTTATGGAGATGAGGTGTGATTCAGCAGAACTGATACTATTCACAAGTAATGCAATTTATATAAAATTAGTAAGGCTTTAAGAGTGCAGAATATATGCTCATTTCTTTTTCCTCTTAACAAATGACCACATTCCAAGCAGATTAAAACAATACATATTCATATCTCACAGCGTCTCTGGGTCAGGATTTCACGCAAAGCCCACGAGGCCTCATGCCGAGTGATCTGAGGTATCAATCAAGGTAACCTAAGAAGGTTAGGCAGCTAAACTAATTTCCTTATAGCTGTAGAAGGAAACAGCAGGTCACAGGGGTGTGTGTGTGTGTGCGTGTGCATGTGAGTGTGCATGTGTGTGTGCACATGTGAATGTGTGTGATGTTTGTGTGGGTGTGCATCTGTGTGCATGTGTATGTGTGTATGTGTGTAATGTCTCTGTGTATGTACATGCATACACATGTGTTTATGTGTGTGTAATGCCTATATGTGTGTGAAATATCTATGTGTGTGTGTGTGGAATGTCTTTGTGTATGTCTGTGTGCATGTGTATGAGTGTGTGTGCATGTGTATGAGTGTGTGTGCATGTAGATATGTGAGTATATGTGTGTATGTTTGTATGTGTATGTGAGTGTGTGTGTATATGTGTAAGTGTGTGCCTTTGAGTGTGTGTCTATGTGTGTGTATGTGTGCATGCATGTATGTAAGTCTATATGTATATGTATGAGTGTGTGTGAGTGTATATGAATGCATGTGTGTGTGCATGTGTGCATGCATGTATATGTCTCTGTGTGTGAGTGTATGTGCATGAGTATGTGTGTGCCAGGGGCCTTAGGGGGGTCTTCACCAGCAGGAAGAGAAGAATTGGCAGAGGGTCAGGAGGTCGTTGCTGACAGGGAGAGAGCCAGGGAGTCAGGCTATGGTCAGGGGAATCTCCCAGCTGACCTGTTAGCAACCAGGTGGCTTCTGTGGCTCTGACCAAGTGGTAACTGGGTGCTTCTTTGTTTATGCACGTTTCCCAGTGCAAAGACAGACTAATGATTATCCAAGTGGTGGTACACAATGTATGTTTGGCTTTTCATTACACGTCCAGGGTTATGAGTTCAGTTACAATTAGAATACAAACAGATTTTATTTTTATCATCAGCCCTATACCTCCAATGTAAAGAACCTAAAGAATGCCTCCTCCAAAGCCAACGATTTATTACATGACAGCCTGCTTCTAGGCTGCCAGTGTTTGCTGTTTGAAAGCACTCCAAGCAAACAGACTATATCTGAACCAGTCTTTTTATAAGTCAATCAATCTTGTTTTACTGAGTTCTATCCTCCAGAGGTGTACCCTGAATGGCCCCCTATCTTTAAACTACTTTATCAGAGAGCTCCAAGCCGAAAATAAAAAGAGACCCTGAGTCTTTAACCTTTTCTCCTGGCTAGTCAGAGTTTGTTAGTTGTCTCAGTTTGCCCTGCACCAACTATACTGTCTGAGTTTGCTCAGGGGCAGACACCCCAAGAAGACTCCTGGAGTAATGGCCTGCCCCATCTAGCTTTGTGCTTAGTGATTTCCAGGGCATAAGGAAGACTTTCAAATAATGGCCACATAAAGTGAAGTCTAGGACTTCCTAAAAAGACTCAGACAATATTTTCCCAGGGAAAGACATAAAATGATTCATAATGCAGAAAGTCCCCAAGATTGCAACACATAGAGACCAAAACCCAACAGTTAGAGAGGGGACAGGGAGTATAGCAATCCGCTAAGTTTTGCTTCACGACTCTTGCCATTTGCAGTGGATACGGCTATGCTGTGTGTGTGCGTGTGTGTGTGTGTGTGTGTGTGTGTGAGAGAGAGAGAGAGTATACATATGCATGTGTGTTAGTGTGTATGTGAATGTGAGTGCATGTGTGTGTGTTTATGTATATGAATGTGTGTGAATGTGTATGTGAATATGAGTGTGCAAATGTGGGTATGTGTGAGAGAGTATATACATGTGCATGTGTGTTAGTATGTATGTGAGTGTGTCTATGTGTGCATGTGTGTATGTGTATGAGTGTGTGTATGTGTGAGTGTGTGCAAGTGCATGTGTGAGCATGTATATGAATATGCATGTGTGTGCGTGTATGAGTGTGTGTGCATGTGTGTGTATGTGTATGAGTGTGTGCATGTATGCGAGAGTGTGTACGTGTGTGTGCAAATGATTGTGTGTGTAAAGTGTATGTGCAAACACATGTGTTTGTGTGTGGAGGTCAGAGGACAGCACAGATGCTCTTCACTCTCCTCTCACTTTTTGTTTGAGATAAAGTACTCTGGCTACTTCGCTGTGCCTATGACAACATCCAACTAAAATCAACTTAGGAACAGGAAAAGCTTTATCTAGCTTCTACTTTCTGGTCACAATCCATCACCGAGGGGAATCAAGGCATGCACTCAAGCAGGAGATTGAAGCAGAAACCATGGAGGAACGCTGCTGGCTGGGTTCCTCACAGACTCAAACTTGGCTAGCTTATACAGCCCAGGGCCACCTGCCTAGGAATGGTGCTACCCACAGTGGGCTGAACACTCCAGTATCCATTAATCAGGCAATCTCTGACAGACAGACAAGTCTGATCTAGGCAGTTCCTTGGTTGACTCTTCTGTCGGATGATCCAGTGAGCTTCAGGGCCTTCCCTGTGTCTCTCTTCCATCTCACCACTGCTGAGATTATGAGCACACGCTACCACACCATACTTTTTACATGAGTTCTGGGAATGTAGCTCAGGTCCTTGTACACACGGGGTAGGCACGTTGTCATCTGAACCACTCCCAGCCTCAGCGCTCTCTCTCTCTCTCTCTCTCTCTCTCTCTCTCTCTCTCTCTCTCTCCTCTCTCTCTCTCTCTCTCTCTCTCTCTCTCTCTCTCTCTCTTTCTCTCAGAGCAGGCCTCCAGCCTATCTTTTAAATGGTTCCCTTGATAACGATTATCCTTTTGATGAATTTAGTGTCAGTTAATGAGGAACTGTATGCACGTGTGGTTTATATGTAACTCCCCCATCTCTAGGTTTCTCTCTTACACACTTGGTCTCTAGCTAGTGGTGATGGTTTAGAAGGCAGTGGAACCTTTGAGAAGAGGGACTCAGCTGGAGGAAGTGGATGTTTGAGAGAGAGCCTTCAGGGTTATAGTACAGCCTCATTTTTGTTCACAGTCTCAGCTTCTCCCTCCGTTGAGACGTGAGCAAGCAACGGAAGCTTCCATTGTCATGAGCTTCTCCATACTTTCCCTCCATGACATGGAATTACAAACCAAACTAAAATTTTTCTTCTGCTGTGTATTTGGTCGTGAAGATAAAAGAAATAACCAACATCAACACTATAACCAACAGTTCTATGATCCAGCACCCAAATTCAGGGACTGCTACATTAGTTAGCAATCAAGACAAGCCTCACAGACATGACCAACCTGATCCAGGCAATCCTTTGTCACAGAACCTTTGAAAAGTAGGAAGAGACAAGGACCGGGAGAGATTAAGGAGGCTGCTGGCAGGTTTGTAGCTTTCTGCCTCCTGATGAATGGCTATATGCATATTTCCCACGATAACACAGTGCTCTGCATGCCTCTCACCTACGTTTCAACATACGAAGCATTAGGTCAACAAAACCTCAAGTGAGTGAATGAGTGAACCCTCCAGAATTCTTGCTGGTCTGAAGAAATGTCTCTTTACATTTCTGGTCAAGAGGGATAGAGGGAAAGAAGAGAGAAGAGAAAAGAGCTCTCTCCTCTTTCTGGGCTTTCTCTCCATCTGGTGCATCACTGAGTTGTCCTATTACCCTGCTGCCTCCTCTGTCTCTGAGGAGCTGCCAGGTTGATTTGCAGAGGGGATGTGACCAGAGGCTCACAGAGTGTCTGATGGCACTTCAAGGGCACCTGGCAGTGGCCTCTTTGTGTCACTCACTCATACAGATCATCAAGAGACAGCCAGGCATTTTTAGAAACCATGATGAGGGAGTTGGTATCACGTCAGACGTCTAGCATTGCTTCCCACAGCATGTCTGGGCCGAGCTCATCTTCTGAGGGGCTGGGCTCTGGCTGAGTCATAAGCACTGAGGTGAGGCTTAGCCTCTGGATTCCTGGGCTTTGTCTCAGCAGGAGATGACAGCAGCCACCTGCTCTCTCTAGGCAGAGTATGTGTTGGCCAACAAGGCAGGTCTGAGGGACAAAGACAAATTAACCAGCGCTCTGGTACCATCTGTCTGCTTTTCTCCAGCACCATAAAGAGCCCATGAACGTCTCCAGTTCTGGAGTCAGTTCTAACTACTCAATCCGGCTAGGAAGGGACCAGTCCTCTGCAGGCAACCTGCAGCCTTCAGGGTTCAATTCTAACCAAGACAGGAACCCAGCCTGCATGAGCAGAGAGCTTGGAAGAAGTGTGCAAGCACTCTGCTCTGTCCACAGAGCCTGGAGGACTCTGCTCATCCAGGGAAGGGAAAGCAATCAATATAGCTGTCTAGAATTGCAGTGTTAGCCACTGTGCAGGATCAGAGAGTGTTCTGAGGAGGACTTCCAGGGCTCTGGGGAAGCAGGAGGAAGAGCTTCAGTGACGGTTTTAAGCTTTGGTGCTTCACTTCCTTAGAGATTCCTACCAAGATGGCTCTGCTTCCTGGGCTCACCCAGCAATAGTTATAACTGCTCTTTCTGAGTGCTGCAAATCCTCCTGGAGCTTTGCACACAGCCTGTAGCAATATTAATTCTTCCTAAGGATTCCACTATCAACACTGCAGCTGCTGGGTTCTCTCTCCTCTCCTCTCTCTCTCCCCTCTCTTGCTTTCTCCTTCTCTCCCTCTTTGTCTCTCTCCCCCTTTCTCTCTCTCCCTCCCTCCCTCTAGAAATATGGTTGCTTGAACCATAATGGTGGGACAATTAGAACCAAGGATCTAAAGCTGGGGTGGAGCCTGGTTCTGGATCTTGCGTGCGACCGCAGGACGCTAGTGGATGGAGGCTAGTGGAGGAGTGGAGGGGGATCATCCTGGGGAACCTCTGTGATGATTTGAATATGCTCTGCCCAGGGAGTGGCACTATTAGAAAGTGTGTCCCTGTTGGAGTGGGTGTGGCCTTGTTGGAGTAGGTGTGTCACTGTGGATGTGGGCTTTAAGACCCTCATCCTAGCGGCCGGGATGCCAGTATTCTCCTAGCAGTCTTTAGATGAAGATGTAGAACTCTCAGCTCCTCCTGCACCATGCCTGCCTGGAAGCTGCCATGCTCCTGCCTTGGTGATAATGGAGACTGAACCACTGAACCTGTAAGCCAGCCCCAGTTAAATGTTGTTCTTATAAGACTTGCATTGGTCATGGTGTCTGTTCACAGAAGTAAAGCCCTAACTAAGACAATCTTGTTTTCATTTTCTGGGCAGATGTTTCCATGATGTCCCAGCTTCACCTCCAAATGACCCCTGCCATCATCTCCAGGACTGGCTGTGGTGGCGTGTGTGCTTCTAATCCCAGCAACATGTACAGATGGAACTATATTGTAAAAGACACTCAGACCAGGTTACCCCAAAAGGACTGCCAGAATCACCAGTGCCCTGAGATATACCACCATGATTCAAAGGTTTATCTGAATAACCTCTACCTATCCTTGCTACCATTTAGACCATATTAAGATGCATACATCTAACACTCCGGTTCAGACTTGATGAAATACGGTAATCAGGAGTCCCAGGGACTTACAGCCCCACAGCTAGTGGGATACTGATGCTCCAGTCTATGCCTCACCATTACTGGATCGGATTTCCAGGTGGCCTGCAGGTCAGACAAGGGAGGGAAGTTCACTCATCCCAAAGGTTGGAACATTTGACAAACTGACCTCAGCTTACTGGCTTGGTGTGCAGTCCATCAGTGTTATTCTCCGTATTTTTTTTTTGGCCAGGCAGGATTTAATCTTCAACTGCTGTAGATTTCAGGAGTGGCAGTGGACCTGCTTAAGGGGTATACCATGGCTGTCCCTGTTCTGCCTCCAGGAAAAGATGACTCTATTTTGCAGTTGTTTCAGAGTATAGGAGAGAGTAGCCAGAGCCTGCAATGTCTTCTTCAAACAGCCTTTGGATATTAGATTTCCCATCTGTACCACAGTGTCTGGTTGCCAGGGTTACGATGCTATCCTTGAACAGAAAAATCAAACAGCCTCCTGAATCCTGCAGGTAGAGGTCATACTTGGCACAGCACACATCCTTTCTAGTATACAAAGGGAACGATATGGCCAGAGGGCGAATGAGTTCTCCGTGTTCTTCATCTGACTCCAGGCTGCTGAAGATGCTGTGGACAGAGAATTCAGTGAGAACTCGGTACTGCAGCAGGATCTCCCACAGGGCCCTGAAAATCGTTTGGGGACACTAGATGGCACACTGTCTTCTAGAGAGAGACACCCCACATTCTCTGCTCACATCGAGCCCCTGACTTCACTGATAAAGTCTGTTTAATGGAAGAACGGGAAACTCACAAAAATAATTACTACAAAAGCAATGACTGCCAAAAGAAATGTGTTTTTCAGACCTTGCTGGGGACTTGGTAATAGTTTGTTGTTCTGTCTTTCTGGGCCTCAGGCAGATTTAGGGGTGATGGAGCTGGGAGGCAAGTATTCTCCAGCCAGATAATTTAATTCTTCAGGTCCTCCTGTCAGGAGACAGAGAAGTGACCAGCATCTCCAAAACCCTTAGGAAAACAGGAAGAGAATCTCTGCCTGCCTGTGCTGCTTGCTCTTTTCTCTTCCTAGAGCTTATGGCCACTAGTTCTCATTAAATACTCGGCAATGAAAGTGTCAGGAAAGTTATATATGCCGGTGGCAAAAATATAACTGAACGAAAGCCAGAAAACAAAGCTCCCTTCTCTCTACATTGGATCCCACTCCGCAGAAGTAAGCAATCTAAAGTGTGACTTCAGACATTCTATACTTATGTGAATGCATAAATTAAAATTTAACAGATGCAGGATATATATGTATATATATTTATACACTATTATGCAACATATTTTTATTACTTCAGACCATGTCTTGAAGATATTTCCTTATTAGCACCTTTAAAAGCTCCATATATGGAGAAACACTTGCTTGGTAACATGGCGTGCTGGAGGAAACCTGGGCTGAAATTAAAGATATGGGGAAAGATTTGGCTTAAAGAAAGCAATGATGACTTCAGAAACGGCTCAGTGCTTGCTGCTCTTGTAGAGGATCCAAGTTCAATTCTCATCATACATGTTAGTGCTCCCAAATGCCTGTAACTCCAGCTCCAGGGGATAAGACGCCCCCTTCTGGCCTCTGTAGGCACTGCACTCACATGCATGCATGAACACACACACACACACACACACACACACGCACACACACAAATAAAACAACCTTAAAGAATGCAGTTCTACGCTGCACAGAACTGATGCTCTTTTGTAACAACCTCGGTGTTCATTAGATAAAGTCAGTTAATCTGTTGATGACTTCATGGTTGACTTGATGGAGGAAGTAGGTCACATCTCGTGTCCAGCCTCTTCCTGTCACTCTCCACTTCTGGATGCCATAAGGTAAGCAGCTCTACTTCACCACAGTCTGCCTCTTCACTGCCCAGAAAGGAAGGAGCCAGTAAGGAAGGGCCAACACCGCTGAAATGTGTGCATAGCAAACAGTTCCTTCTTTTGAGTCATTTTCCTTAACTTTCTTTGGCACAGCAACAATGACTAACACAGGAAGTTTCACAAGTGGGCACTGGGAGATGCACACAATGCATGATGTCATTTAGAGAGGATCCCATGGGAGACTCCCAGCATGCCCCACAGGAGCCGCCTGCGTTCTCCATTCCCAGCATGTTCTTTGCTTCATCCAACATCTAGAATGGAGAGAGTCCATAAGGCTGAAGAATTGAGAAAGCACAAACTTGCTTAGCACAAACACAAACTTTTCCTAGACCCCAGGGACTGGCAAAAACCTTAGCTTTTACTTGGGAGACCCTTTCCTCTGAGAGAAACATTTGTTACATAGTATAAACAAGGGGGATCCTCCAGTCCTCTTTCTGAGGTAAATGAGGTCAAAAGCCTCCAACACTCTGCAAGGGAAGCCCTAATTGGAGCTAGCTTCTGCTCTTTAAGTCCTCCCCCATCACAGCCAGGTTCACAGCTTTCCCTCTACAAAGTATTTGCATCAATAGAAAACCGAGCCTTGTGCCATCCACAGTCCCCTCTGAAACATCAAGGCTGAGCTCTGGCTTCCTGCCTTTGGAGAATAAGGACAGTCAGCCCAGCTTCCACTCTGGGCTGGGCAGCTTCTAATACAGGAGAGAGAGAGAGAGAGAGAGAGAGAGAGAGAGAGAGAGAGAGAGAGAGAGAGAGAGAGAGAG
>NW_021604620.1:3224333-3230575 GCF_004785775.1 Grammomys surdaster | reverse complement strand
GAGAGAGAGAGAGAGAGAGAGAGAGAGAGAGAGAGAGAGAGAGAGAGCAGCATTTATTCCCACCATCAACGTGTTTACCAGATCTGGAAAGCCAGGAGCCAAGATCATCTGATCTGAATCTAGAGCCCATGGGCCCTCTCTGTGGAGAAACCACACACCAAAACCACATAATTTTAGATTTAAAAAAAAAAAAAAAAAACCTCTGGGAGTTTTTAGTTTTAGTAAAAAAATATCTAAGTAGTTCAAATTGACTTCTCAGCAAGAAACCAGAAACCAGAACAAAATGTGTAAAAGAACCCAGGGACATTGGTGGACGAATGAGAAAGTGTTCTAGTTTTATTTCTGATGCTGTGACATACACCCTGACAAATAGAGAGGGAGAGGGTTTATTGGCTTAGGATTCCAGGTTAGAGTGTCTGTTGGCGAAGTCACAGGCACGTGAGTCAGCTGTTCACACTGCCTCCTCGACTGTTCATACCACCTCCTCAGGTGTTCACACCACCTCCTTTGCCGTTCACACCACCTCCATAGTTAAATGCAGAGAGAGGAGAAATGTTCATTTGCTCTCAGCTGGCCTTCTCCTCCCTTACACTGTTCAGGCCCTCTTGCCTAGGGAATGGTGCCACCCTCAGTGGGCTGTGTCTTCCTATATCAATTACTAGTCAAGACAATCTCCTACAAACACGACCAACTATATGTAGATAATTCTTAATCAAGACTTTCTTCCCAGATCACTCCAGGCTGTGTGAGGTCAACAGTATAGACGGTTACTAGATCCTAAAAGAACCTAGACAGGATCGAAGTGTAGAGCAGTGAACCAAACCCTCAGGGCGATTTTTCCTGGGGTTGTGGGACATCACAGAGGAGGTGCTGTGCCCCAGCAAAGAGCAAAGGGAGGAAACTGGTTAGCCTGCAGCTTTCTCATCTATCCTTCTACTTTTGAAGGAACTTTTTATCTAGTCTATGTTCAGCCAACAGTAATTCTAACCATGGCTCCCAACAGGTTGGGTAGGACCTACCTGAGAGTAAGGATAATGTACCAACCAACACACAGGGCATAAGATTGGGATGAGACAGATTCTGAAATGTGAAGAATCTTTAGGGGGTGTCCTGAGGGATAGTGACAAGGCAAGGAGCCAGGCAGAGACACTGGGATTGGTGTAGGAGCTATCTTGGAATCTACATTGTCAAAAAAGGAGTATACAATCACACAAACAGATGGAGAGAAACCAACCATATTGAAGGTGAGGTTGGCAACAGAAATATAAGTAGTGTAAGTAGCTGTGTGGAAGTTGTTGCTCATTGTATGTGTATGTGTGTGTACACACATGCTTACATATGGTGAGACCAGAAGTTGATGTCCAGAGTCTCCCTCAGCTGCTCTCCACCTTATGTTCTGAGACAAGGTCTCTTACTGATTAGACAAGCCTCGTTGTCCAGTGAGCCCCAGGGATTGCTCTGTCTCCACTTTGGTGCTGGGATTGCAAGACTGAGCCGTGATGTCTGGCTTGTTTACATGTGTTCTGGTGAGTCAGACTCTGGTCTTAACCCTTACACGGTACACACGTTATTGACCCAGGCATCTCCCAAGCCTCAACCATATCTCCAGCCTCTGCATTCATTTTGGACATGGAGAACTTTCAAGAAAGTTGTGGAATCCGACTGATGTGGGAAGGACAAAAATCAACAGTGAGTAACTTGACCTACTGGCTAAATAATCCTTCTGTGGTTTTGCTTTGAAAGGTCATATCTAGTAGTTTATACCAAGCCAAAACAAGTTTTGTTTGTGTGCTAGAGGGACATTCAGATGAGTCTCTGTTGTCTGTCTCAAGTAGAATTCATTTAAACAGGCGGCCCCAGCCTTTTATTCTAGTTTATTCTAGTTGTAAATTCTAGTTGTAAATTCTGTTTGCTGTCTTTAAAAATTTATTATGTGTATGTGTCTATATACCTATGTGGGCTTATGTACACTGTGTATAGTCAGGTGCCCACTGAGGCCAGAAGAGGGCGCTAGATCCCCAGGAGCTGGAGTTACAGGCAGCTGTGAGCGGCCCAATATGGGTGCTGGGAACGTGGTCTTTATATGGAGCCATCTCCCAAGTCCTGTAGCTCTTAATTAGACCAGCTGGAGTAATACAACAAGAACCTCTTTATGCTGTTATTTCCAAGTCAGAGTTAAGCAGCGCCATGGGTTTGTCAGGATATAAGGTTAATTTAAGAATGTTTTAAAGCTGGAGTAGCCATTCTAAAACCTCCAACCCAAGAACATAAAGGGAGGGACACATGGCTCCACCTGCATAGGTAGTTGAGGGTGGCCTTGTCAGGCATCAGTGGAAGTGGAGGGCCTTGGTACCCGATAATTTGGATTCCCTAGTGTTGGAGAATTTGAGAGCAGGGAGGTGGGAATGGGAGGATGGTGGGAGCACACCCTCATAGACACTCCCAGAATTATATGGATTAGATATGATAGAGACAGGCCACCAGAAGATTAGATTCCAGAATTCAAACAAAAGATATCTTGATACTAAAATTTGTTTTTGAGAATTGTATATTGCAGAATACACAGCCTTGGTGTATCTACTCATCAAGCAAGCTGAGCAGACCTGCTCGAACCTCTGATGTCCTGGAATTTCAGCTGGATGCAGTGAAAACACAAACGTCAGAGGCTTATTTACTCTTCCCCCCGCCTCTCTTCTAATATCTCAACGCCTGTAAACAGCTTGAAGAAGTTAATGAAGAGTCAGTGCCCCTATTCCCTGGGCTTGGGGACTGAGGTGGTTAATATTGGGCTGTCTTTCTAGGGAAAAGTAGTGGTTTTGCTGGAACAGGGAGGAATAGCTAGGATTTATTGCATAGCCATAACCTATTGGTAGAAATCTGTATAATTGTTATTAAGCTGAAGTTATAATTTCTTAAATGGTACAAAATTTACTTTGATTTCAAATTTAAGGTTTTCATTGGTACAAGTTTCTTATTGATATAAAAGTGAGATTAATGTTGTTACTCTCATAGGCATTGTGCCTATATAACATATTAGGAATACAAGGCTTAGACCCAGTCCTTCTTTAACTTTTTTAACTGATTTGAGATGGTTAGCCTGTGAGTTAAGGGACTATAGCAAATTCATGGCTCTGAGTTTATTGTTAGGGTGTTTTCTATATTTGATTTAGAAATAGCTTAGAGGAGTTAACAGACAACAGTCCAGATTGCCTTACATGGATAGTTGGTTTTCAAAACGTCAAAAGTCCGCAGAATTGACATTACAAACATTTCTGTATTAAGGTTCATTTTGATTAGAGACCTGTCTGCTCCTGACAGCTTCCTGTCTTGGATTTAAGAAGAAATTGAGCATCTTTGGAGTTACTCCAGTTGTGGTGAGACAGCCACTAGGTAAGAATTGCCTCTTTTCATCTACAGACAAATTACTGTCCAGAAAAAGACACACTTGCAGAATAGTTGACTGGTTATATCTGCCAAGACAAAGTAATCAGCCCTTAATAATTCTGCATCACTAGGTCTGTCAGATGATCCTGGGCCAGAAGACAGAAGATCAGATGCTCCAACTCTTTGTAGTATAGGGACTGTCCAGGTGTTCAGCGGTTTCTATAAATTGGCTAAGTTTTAGAAGCTATGCTTTGTGCTTCCCATAATTTCAGTTAGTTCAGTCATTCTGGATTTCTGACAGGGTTGAAGACTTATAGTCTCATAGCCAATCCTAGCTATTTACTTTGAGAGAAAAGACTTGAGAGGATGGTTTTCAGCTGACATCCATTCTAAAGCCAAGAAAAAAAAGCTAGGTTCAGAACTAAGTCTTTTAGTTAGGAGAGATGACAGAGGTTCTGGTTAGTCAACAAAATGATGGACTGGGTATTAGGTCTATCTTGTACCTTACTGATACAAATTGGTATAGTTATGCTCTAATTGTATTTTGAGAGAAAAGTTTTATCTTAACAGGAAGGGTGATATGTAGGAGGAGCTAAGGTGGGAGGAGTAAGGAAAGGAAGAGGAGGAGTAAGGAGAGGAGGAGGGAGAGGAGGAGCTAGGAGATGAGAGGGGGGAGGGGAACATGGAGGCAGATGTTTGCATGTCTCCGCCAGTCAAAGATAGTTGGTATATCTAGATTAGGTTTTGGGTTACACTTCTGATTGTATGGGCATCTTGTTATTGAGCATTACCAAGCTTATAAAGCCTTTGATTAACATTTAAAAAAATTACTAATAAAAATAAAATAAAATAAAATAAAAAGAATGATGTTTTTAGCAGAGAAGTGGCAAATAAAGAGACAATAAAGAAGAATCAAATATGTGAATAAGGAAAAGAAAAAGTACAAAGAGATTTAAGAGAGAATAGACAAAGTATTTGGGACTTTTAAATTAATTAATTTTAATTAAAATTATTTTTATTTATGTGTATGTGTGTGTACCTGCTTGACTGTATGTGTATCATCTTCATGCAGGGTCTCATGGAGGCCAGAAGAGGGCGCTAGATTCCCTGTACCTGGAGTCTACAGGGGTTTGCGAGCTGTCTGATGTGGGTACAGGATGTTAAATTCAGGTCCTCTGCAAGGACAGCCAGTGTTCTTACCTGCTGAGCCATCTCTCCAGCCCCTACTTATTTGTCTTTCAAGATGTGATCTTACTTGGCAAACCAGGCTGGCTTGATGCTCAGTATGCAGCCTAGGCTAACCTCAAACTTACAGGAGTACTCCTGCCTCAGTGTCCCAACTGCTGGGATTATAGACAGGAATCACCAAGTCCAGCTAAATGCTTGAAACATTTCTCCTGTAAAAGAGCAGATGAACGACTATCTCAAGCCGGAGCTAAGCCTCAGAGTCTCCAGATGTTTAAACAGATAAAAAAAAAAAAAGACCTTAAACTTAATTATCTCCCTGGAAACCCACTATCTCCTTGAAACCTTGCATCCCTGCCATGGCTGACAAACTCTCCACATATAACCCTTCTTGTGATAGGCTGGTGCTCTCAGCCGCAGCTGCACCACCTGTGCAAGCACAGCTAAGACTCTGCTGAGACAAATGATCTCTTCAGTAGGATGCAAAGCACCAGGCTTTGGATTCTAAGCCAGCTATAGGTGCTATTTCTGGAAGCGGAAGGCTCCTGATTTCGTTAGCCATGTGAACTGTGAGATGGGAAAAGTGTTACATTGTATTTCAGCAAAGCACCTCTCTTTATAATGAGCAGCTTTCTAGAACTTTCTATTTTCTATTGATTTCCCAGGTTCTCATTTTTTTTTTTCCTTAAAAATACCTTGGTTGGGGCTGGAGAGTTGGCTCAGGGGTAAAGAACACTGGCTGCCCTTACAGGGAACCTGGGTTTAGTTCCCAGCACACACATGTAGTTTACAATAGCCTGTGACTCCAGTTTTAGAGAGTCCAACACCCTCTTCTGACTTCCTACAGTATTGCATGCATATGGTGCACATGTATACACACACACACACACACACACACAAATAATCATTCACATAAAATAAAAATAAATCTTATGAAGAAAACCTCACTGAAGCCCAGCGAGATGGCTCAGTGGGTAATACTGTTGTCAATAAGCCTGATGGCCTGAGTGTGATCCTTGGAACTTACATGGCAGAGGGAAAGAACCGATTCCCCAAAATTGTTCACTTGTCTCTATACCCCTACATACATCCACACCAAAACAAACAAAGTAATAATAAATTAAAAAATGCCTGCGTTGGAGGAAAGCTACAAATATATATGTATGCATACACACAGAGAATTCATTTCTTCTGTAATGATCCCAACATAAATTTTGATTAGGGGCCATTAAGTTTTTGTGTGAGCTACAGAACCCTGAATAGCATTGGACCACTTCATGGTGGTGACTTTTCCTCATTGAAATGGGTTTTTGTTCAAGAGAACGAATTTACCTTCACTACCAGAACCAGCCCTGAACGCCTCACAGTCCGTATGGCTCCTGACCACAGAATCTGCTTTGTGGAGAACAGCAGCACTTCCTTCTTAGCCTGGGCATCCTCTAGACCCACCAAACGCCCCAGCATGGAGAAGGAGCGGGTTTCTGGGCGGTGGTGGCACATGCCTTTAATCCCAGCATTTGGGAGGCAGAGGCAGGCGTATTTCTGAGTTCGAGGTCAGCCTGGTCTACAGAGTGAGTTCCAGGACAGCCAGGGCTACACAGAAACCCTGTCTCGAAAAACAAAACCAAAAGAAGAAGAAGGAGGAGGAGGAAGAGGAGGAGGAGGAGGAGGAG
>NW_021604620.1:3222923-3224233 GCF_004785775.1 Grammomys surdaster | reverse complement strand
AGAGGAGGAGGAGGAGGAGGAGGAGGAGGAGGAGGAGGAGGAGAAGGAGAAGAAGAAGAAGAAGAAGAAGAAGAAGAAGAAGAAGAAGAAGAAGAAGAAGAAGAAGAAGAAGAAGAAGAAGAAGAAGAGTAGGAAACAAAATCCCTAAAGGTCAGAGTGTTGCCCTTGGGAACATTGTAGCATCAGCTAGCATCAGCTGAAACACTAAAGACCAAGGGATAGGTGGCCGTCAGTTCTCTTCATGGTCATATTTCACAGAAAAACTGTTGACAAAGCTCTCCTCCTCAGTCCTCAGCCCTGACTGTCTTGACATAAAGGCCTTTGTTGTTAGGGACAGAACACATGACAGACAACCCCATTAGACTGAAGACAGAGGCTAGCCAGGCTGGCTTCTTTATGTCTTTGGCACACTGGGCAAAGGAATAATTACTACCGTGAGTGAAGGATCCTCACAGTGAGCGGAAATTAGGCTTTTGCTGTGAGACGGTTGGATGCATCCTGCTGAGACTAATTTCTGAGTTTCCTTGAGGTCTCCTGTTTGGCGTCTTAGGTTTTCCCATCGCCTATGTTGCCAATTTTTTTGAATTAAATTTATTTTTAAGTACTTGGAGTGATTTGATCAGGCTTTGGTTGATTAGGTTTGGGATCATAAATTACTGATTGTGGAGGTCCTTTTAAGGTGAGATTCGAGGTCCGAGTCGTCATCAGTGTGAGCATGGTATCAGAGTTAGCACAGTTGAAGGGACAAAATGGGATGCCAACCCCTTGGTAAACTCTCCTTTCTCCACAGTACAACTCCTGCACACCAGCTGCTCTTTGGAGACCAAAATAACAAACAACCCAAGGGCAGCCTGGCTTCAGTGGGGGGGGGCATGTCACAGTTCAAGCTAATGATATCTGCACAGATGTGTGTAGCTTCCTTGAGTCGCTCTTGGAGAGGCTACCCTTTCTTCCCCATCTCTTCCTCCCAGTGCTTGGACTATGCAGACGTTTCAGGCTGCTGCTAAAATCACAGAGGACTTTTTAAGGAACCTTGGTCTCTGATAGACAGTGTCCTCACAGCCCAAAGGCTGATGATTGTCAGCAGTGGAAGCCAGGTGATCTTGTCCAGAGACAAACAGGAGCCAACACTCCAGCCAGAGAGCACACAAAGGCCCAGTAGAAGGGATACAATTTATGTGTTTATAGTTATTATGCCTTTCTATTGGATCCTTTGGTTATTATTTAATGACCTTCTTTGTTTTTGGAGACAAATTTTGGATTATAGTTTTTTTCCTTTCCTCTCCTCTCCTCTCCTCTCCTCTCCTCTC
>NW_021604620.1:3216389-3222523 GCF_004785775.1 Grammomys surdaster | reverse complement strand
CCTCCCTTCCCTTCTCTTTTCTTTTCATTTGAGTCTCACTATGTTACCCAGTCTGGCCTTGAACTCATCTATCCTCCTACATCAGCCTGTCCTTGCTGAGGACTTCCCCAGCATAAGCTGGTGAGCCACCCACACACATCTAGAAGACTTCCCAACCTCAGCTGCCTAGACTATGCTGGAAACTTGCTCTAAGTTGTAACTTCAGCTAAAACTGCTGATGAGTCAAGGGTCTTCTCTTTACCCGCCTTCTCTCAGCTTTAATACGATTTGAAGTCAAATAATACCATTGCATAGACTTCAGATCCCAGAGAGGGCTCTTCCTGTCTCCTTCCCAGGGCATACTCTCATAACCACTAGTGATCAGCGTGAGACAGACAGTGTGATCGCTAACCTTCGCTGTCAACCTGATGGGTTTTAGAATCCCCATAGGAAATCTCTGGGCGTGTCTGGGAGATTAACCAGATCAGGTTGGAAGACCCACCTTAAATATGCGCTAGGGTCCTGGACTGAATAAAAAGGAGAAAGTGAGTTGAGCACCAGTGTCCATCTCCCTCTGCTTCCTGAATGCAGACTCAGTGTGACCAGTTGCCCCAAACTCCCACGACACGATCCTCCCACCATAATGCACTGCGCCCTGCCGCTGTGAGTCAGAAGCAACCTGTCCTTCTTCAGCTTGCTTTTATCAGGAGTTTAGCACAACGATGAGAGTGACTAACACACGGGGAAGAAGCAGGAGTCGGGGCTCCTTGTGAGACCGTCTCCCATTGCTCGAAGCAATGATCCCGCAGTGAACAGCTCTTGCCTTCCATGGACGATGCTGCGGTGCCTGGGGTGAAGCTGTGGGTCTTGTTGGCTAGATCCTGCTAGCTCTGCATCCAAACTGCTAATGAGTCCTCCTCTAGCCTCAGCCCACAGACTCGCCCCTCTCCAGTGTGCCTGGGTCCAGTGTGCCATGGATCCTGTGGTCACAGTTGACTCTTTCTCGGTTGTCACCCTCGGAAGCTCCGGGCTTTCCCTGGTTAGCTAAGCGTTTACCAGGTAACCATTCGCTCTCAGCCCTTCAAAGCTTGTGGACATGTACATAATCTGTTTTGTTTCACCAATCTCCCATTCCCTTTTTAAGAACTGGCGAACTATTTTTTGAAAATCATTTAAATCTCATTTTAACCAGGTACATGGGGGGGGGTATGCTTGGATTCAATCTGGTTCAGCTTTTTCAGATTTTTCCTATGTATTATTTTGAGAATCTGAAGAGAGTTACAGAAAAGACATGATATTTAAAATTCTGTCCTCAAATACAGTCCTGAAGAGAACAGAACACTTTCCACTGTGTCCCTGCCCAGCCTGGCATCTCTCCCTGGTGTGCTGGAAAGATTGCCAAGCCCGGCAGTGCCCTACTTCTTGGTGCTGGGAACCAGGCTAAACCTGACCCACCCCAGGCTCCAGCCCACAAGGGCGGGGCTTTCCACCATTGTGGACTTTCTTGCTTCCGTCAGACGATGAAAAGGGCTTTGTTAATGTGTGCAGTGAGTATTGTTGACATCATCTTTCAGTCAGCTACAAGAGGAGGGCGCATCTGTCACTTCTTGCTGAGAGAGAGAGAGAGAGAGAGAGAGAGAGAGAGAGAGAGAGAGAGAGCGCGCTTTGGCCCATTTTCTAGACTATAACTTTTCTTAAACATTTGATTCTATTTTCTTTTCTTATTTTTGAAAGATCCTTTGTTTATTTATTTTATGCATGTGAGTGCTCTATCTGCATGTACGCCTGCATGCCTGAAGAGGGCATCAGATCCCATCACAGATGGTTGTGAGCTACCATATGGGTGCTGGGAATTGAACTGAGGACCTCTAGATGAGCAGCCAGTGCTCGTAACCACTGAGCTGTCTCTCCACCCCCAATGATTCTATTCTCAATTCAGTTAATTGTACTTTTTCTCTTCCTTTATCTTGTCTCTCTTTTCTTCCTTTCCCCTCCTCTCCCACCTCCTCTTTCTCTCCTTTCCTCCCCTCCTGTCTCTTCTCTCTTCCCTTCCTCTCCTTTATTTCATTTTATTATTTTTTTAGTGCTAGGTATCAGACTGTCACACAATAGACAAAGGTTGGTGAAATTCAACCAGCCCTGATTTTCTATTCGCAAAGTATGAGTCCAAGCATGACCACTAGGGGTGCAGGAACTGTAATCATAGACAGGGCCCCCAGAGGGTGCCACTGAGATATTTACAACATTTACTGGACAAAGTAGGCATTTTACTTATGAGTTTTTGAAAACCTTACAAACCAACAAACATTTAATTTTTTTATGTTGGTGATCAAGCTCAATCAAGGAAAGGAATAAAGGGGAACACCTTTTAAACGGCAAGATAACTGGTCTGTTTCAATATTGAATCAATCTATCCATCAATTCAACAAATATTAGGTAGCTGCTATACACCACAGCTTTCGCAGGGGCTTGTGATTTGGTAATAACCATGTGCTCATGTACGCTGCCTAAAGGCTCTTTGTCCAAATTCATTCAGATGTCTCACACTTGATGCCAGGAACCTTGCAATCACTGGCTAAAGAGAGAAGAGGAACCATCCTTGTTAGTAAAGGAACCAACAGATTGCTTCGAACAAATCCTGTGAGGAAGCCTCGGGTCTTTAGACACATCGAGTAAAAGCAGTTTTAGATGGAATTCTATAATTTTCTACTTCAGTTCCACTGGATAAAAATTCGAGGTTAACCCTCATTTATTTTAAGGAAAGGCATCTGTTCTCTAGTTATTCCAACTGGTGTCACATGGCACCACCATGCCCCCAGATCTAGAAGGCATGAGTTCACTCACTGCATGGCAACATTTGTACAAATTGGCCATTCCTTCTCCCTCAGAGTACCCATACCCCATAATATGCTAGATAGATGGTTTCAATGTCGAATTCCAGCATCTCCCTTTTATTTGAAGCCTTATGCAGCGGACAAGGCAGCCGGTGAGAAGACAGATCATGGTGAGGTGCCAGGACTTTGAATTTAATTTCTCTCCCATTGTTGTAACATGGAATGATCCCAAAGAATGGAGAATCTAGGCCCTGTTGGATTTGCTGATGGTTTAACAGGTGGAGACAGCTTCACAGCCAGTGACTGTGACTTGTCTCCCACACTAACAGGGGCATGATTTTTGCTAGATAGTTGAATTCTGGGAACTCTGGAGAAGGCATAAATGGGAGAGCCCTGAGAGGGTATTCCAAGGCGGCTACTGCTCCCCTGCTACTCCTGGTTGCTGTTGTTGCAGTTTGTCAAGTGGTCATGAACAAAGAGTCAAGAAGAAGAATTTGAAGATATGGTGGTGATAAGATTGGACTTGCCCCAAGAACCCAACATTCCCTAATCACCAGGAAGTAGCCTGAAGAGATATATGCTCCCTTTCCCCTCTAATTTTCTCTCTCCTTCCTAGTGATTGTTATGACTAGATCACAGAGTCCCCAGAGACCAACAGAGACCACCAGGAGTCCAGCTCATATGTGAAAGCAAAGAGTTTTTGTTCAAGCTCAAGCTCAGACCCTCCAGTCTCTCCAACACAGTGGATGGGTCTGACAGGTCCTGAGCTGGTAAAGCCTTGCCTATTTATCATAGTTTCAGCAGGATGAGGGACTTTCCAACTTGGGAGTTACATGATTGGTTAACATATGAGAAATTACAGCTTGGTGCTTCCTTATTGGCTAGTAATGATTTCAGTTTGTTATGTGCAATTTCGGCTAACTCGAGCAGTGTATTTTGAGACATCTGGAACATTGGGTGTTTTTCTCCTAAGAGCTGATTGGCTGTCACTAAGGGTGGAGAAGGTGTTATTAGGAAAGCTGTGACTGTTGCTAGGGATGTCTTGGTTTCTGGAGCAAGTTGTGGTTTTCCCAGTTCCTGAATTCAACCTGAGGAGAAGCTCAACATTAAATGGAGTCTGGATACAGAATGGAGTTTGTAATGTTAGGCTGGGCCCTTCAGTGCTGGGGAGTTGGAAGGGACCAGGGTGGAAGGGACTAGGGTAAAGGTTGGAAGGGCAGAGATATAAAAACCTGATAAGGCAGCCCCCCTCAAAATAGCATCAACGTGTGAGCATATGGTATATGTAGTCAAGGAGTTTGCTGCACCTGAAAGGGAAGTGTTCATCCTTGTCATGACAATGGTTGGGACCACAGTATCACTGATTCCTGTGTACCTTTCAATCCTTCTATCAATGTTAACACTCAGTCTTAGTACAAACCCAGTACAAACCTCCAGCTGCACATGTGGAGGGGGAAGGGGAGAGAAGAGAGGGGGAAGGGAAAGAGAGGAGATGAGGCAGAGAGAGAGAGAGAGAGAGAGAGAGAGAGAGAGAGAGAGAGAGGAGTTGAGGAGAGAGAAAAGAGATGGGGCTAGAGGGAGAGAGAGGAGATGGAAGACAGAAAGAGGGGAGATGGGAAAAAGGAGAGGGAGAGAGAAGAGAAGAGGAGAGAAGAGAATAAAAAAGAGGAAGAGAAAGAGGGGGATATGGAGTAGAGAGAGAAGATGAGGTAGAGAGAGGAGATGGAGGAGAATTAGAGAGAGGGGAAATGATACAGATGATAGAAGAAAGGAGAGAAAAGGAGAGGAGAGGCTTGGCTTGAATTAGATGCTCATCTTGGAATAAGTTGTTGTGAACAGAGGATGGACAGATGGATGGATGGATGGATGGATGGATGGATGATGAATGGATGGATAGACAGAGAGATGTATTGATGGATGGATAGACAGATAGAGGGATGGATGGACAGAGAGAGCAGTGGATGGATGGATGGATGGATGGACAGAGAGAGGGATGGATGGATGGATGATGGATAGAGAGAGTGATGAATGGATAGGAACTTGTGGCAGAGGTGTCTTAGTTAGGGTTTTACTGCTGTGAACAGACACCATGACCAAGGAAACTCTTGTAGAGGACATTTAATTGGGGCTGGCTTACAGGTTCAGAGGTTCTGTTCAGTATCATCAAGGCAGGAACATAGCAGTGTCCAGGCAGACATGGTACAAGAGGAGCTGAGAGTTCTACATCTTTATCTGAAGGTTGCTAGCAGAATACTGGCTTCCAGGCAGCTAGGAGGGTCTTAAAGTCCACAACCACATTGACACACCTACTCCAACAGGGCCACACCTTCTAGTAGTGCTACTTCCTGGGCCGAGCATATCAAACCATCACAGAGGAATTATCACAAAGAAAGCCATGCTTGGAGACCATATGCAGGCTCTGATGGAACAGCAGATGCCCACAGTGGTCCTTGTCACTATGGAACCAGCCCTTTCTGGCTTTGACTACTGGTTGTTTTACATCTGACTTAAATGGGTAAACACTTGAGTTTCATTTCTATGTCTGAGAAATCTTTCAAGCATGGATACTATTTAAAACCACACCAAGACATCTCTAGAACCATTGCAGAGGGTACATGGTCACAGCGTCAAATGCCACCAACCACTGCTGATTTCTGGTGTTCTGAAAGGGCTCCTGTATCCAACACCAGCAAAGCTCATCACAGTTCCTGGTAAAAGGCAGTTTTTTCTATGACCCTATGAGAAGTCTCATTTCTCATGTCCGTAAGTTCTCAGTTTGATGTCTCAGGGCAAGCACCCACAGAGTCCAGGTTTATATTTGATCACCTCATCTCTAGAAAGAAGCCAATCTCTAGAGAAACGCAGTTGGAAAGGCCTGAATTTAGCACCTCGGAGTTATCTATGGCAAGCGGCAGAGCCTACATCCTGCAGGAGAAAGGGGCTCAGCTGTAACAGAGTTTGGTTCTTGGAGCCCCACAAGCTCTAATGGAACAGCTCATGAGAAGCACGAAAGCTCCGGGGAGCTGATTTGCCCAAAGGAATTTTTGTTCAGTTTTGTAGGAAAGATTCGTGTTTTAATTAACGATGGTAAATTTTAAAACATTTTCATTTCCAATTCAAAATTAAATTATGCTGGTTTAATTTTTATTTCCAGAGATTAGAATTCTTCTCAACGATTATTATAAAACATTTTCTTGGAAAACAATTTTAGTTAAGGTTTAGAATACATTTTAAGTATGGCTTTCCAAATGAGTGTGTCTCCATATGCACAATAAGGCCAAAGTATATACACTCTTCTGGGCCTCAGAAGACCTCTCCAGG
>NW_021604620.1:3214154-3216289 GCF_004785775.1 Grammomys surdaster | reverse complement strand
CTCCCTCCCTCCCTCCCTCCCTCCCTCCTTCCCTCCCTCCTGTCTTCTCCCTTTCTCCTCCATTTTCTTCTCCCTTTCTCTCCCCTTCCCTCACCCTCCCTCTCCCTTCTTTCCTTCTCATTCTCATTCCTCCCCTCCCCTCCCCTCCCCTCTCTCTTCACCACTCTCCTTCACTCCTCCCTCCCTTCCTCTTTCCCTCCCTCCCTCCCCTCCTCTCTCCTTCTCCTTGCCTCTCCTCCCTCTCTCCCTCCTATTACCTTTGTCAGGTCTTTTGTCACAGTACTGAGAAAAGTAATTAGCATACTTATATACATCCACATATAGCAGTTTTACTGTATATAATATATGTCAAATGGCCACCTCATGTGACAATACACCCAGTAGCTTGAAATGCAATTCCCATATATCAGCTCACAGTTCTATAGGTCAGGAGTCTGCTCTGCTGTGACCATGTTGTCTGTGAAGTACATCGCAAAGCTGAAGTTAGGATGCCAGGAAGCTGAATTATTTCTTAGAGGCTTGGAGGTACAGGACTCAGTCCAGGCCACATGGCTGTGCAGAATTCAGATATATGCTCTCTGCCCTTTCTAGTTGCTGATTATGGTGGGAACTCTCAGCTCCTAGGGGCCATGCAAATATTGCTTGCCATGTGGTCCTCACCGTCTTCACAGCACCTCTCTCTGATTATCGTTATCATGCCTCCAGTCTTTTGAATTCTCAAACCTGGATTCAGAGAACTCAGGTGATTGGTCAGGTCTCTCACCTTCCCACAGTCCTGGGAACTGTATAAAATGTGCACATACCAGGAAAAGAGGAATCTTGGGGACTGTAGGGGTTAGTTTTCTTAGGACAAAGGCCTCAGGGAACAGAGGGCCTGTCTGCACTTGGTTGGCTCATGGGAAAATTGCCATAATAAGTTAATTAATATGGGAAGCCCACTGTGGGTGGTGCTGTTCTCTAGGCAGTGGATCCTGAGTTGTATAAGAGTGGAGAAAATGAGCTGATTAACGGCAAGCAAGTGAGCATGCATCCATTCCTCCCTGTTCTTGACTGTGATTGTGATGTAACCAGCTGGTCGAAGCCCATGCCTTGGCTCACCCACAACAATGGACCTGGAATTGTAAGCTGAAATAAGTCATTTCTCCCCTAAGCTGGTTTTCATCATTGTATTTTATCTCAGCAATGGAAACAAATCTAGAACAAAAGTCATTTCTGTTGGGAGCCAAATGGGACAAGCTAATAATTAGCAGGTGATCATCCAGAAATGCTTGCCTCGGATTATTATATAGTCTGCAACAAGTGTGTCCCATCCAGCAAGGCTGTGGCGGATGTATTTTAGGAAAAATTCCTGCTATTAATATGCTTTTCCTATTATTATTATTATTATTATTATTATTAAACATATGTAACTGTAGGAAGCCGTGGCAATCACTAAGCAATAGCACACTCCTTTGGAGCAGATCTCTGCAGACCCACGAAGATGTACCGTCTTGTGGTGATGCTATATAGACAAATAGATGACTTCTTAAGTCTTAATGATGATCCTATAAGAATTCCTAAAATTATATCAATGATTATTAGGCTCTTTTATAGTGGGACTGATATCAAGTACCTTTCTGATCATCAAAACTACAATGAGAACTCTGCCAGTCTCCCGAGTGTCATCAGTTAATTGCCCTTAGATAGTAACCAGACTTTCTCCTGCTCAGAGAACATTCCAAGGTGGTAGTAAAACAATTAACCAAAGGTCCTAAAAGGGAACTCACGATTTATTATAGGTGCTAGGACAGAAGAGTAAATATTGCCTGGGTTTATCTATACAAAACTTTACTAATTTCTTAGTTATAGTTTTAAACCTTCAGTGAACCTGTGGAGCTAGACAGGTGATGGATGTTTAGTCAGATAATTACTCCTAATGGATATGCATGTAAACATTCTCGGTTGTAAACTTCTATTTCAATTTATGATTTGAATTTTGGTGTGAACTTGTGATGAACTTTCTAACATGTGACCATGTACTCTGTAAGATGTATAAGTACTGAGGACAAAGAGATGAGAGTCAGTTAGTTAGATATAGAATAGAATTAGTGAGATATAGAATAGAGTTAGTGAGATATAGAATAGAGTTAGTGAGA
>NW_021604620.1:3211162-3214144 GCF_004785775.1 Grammomys surdaster | reverse complement strand
TAGTGAGATATAGAATAGAGTTAGTGAGATATAGAATAGAGTTAGTTGGATATAGAATTAGAATAGAAGATAGAATAGAGATAGAATAGAGTTTTCCCCTTTTCCCAGACAGAAGTTTTCCTTTTTCCTCACTTAGGACCTTCCCGCTTTTTCTCTTAGATAGCTTTCATTGGAAACATTTTACACTTAGCAATAAACTATAATAACTTTTCTAAGTGTCTTTTCTTCCTGCGATCTCAAACTAACAGACCTAAGTTAGAGCCTAGTTAGAGCCTGCAGAGAGAGTATAAAGGCTATTTGCCTAATCCTCTGCTGTCCTTGGGCTGAGGTGTTAAGTGCAAGAAACTGCAGTTTCTGGACAGAGGATACTAGAGGGCAGGCCAGCTACAGTAGCCTAACCCTAGGTTTCACCCACTGCCGACGCTCTTTTCATCCCCCTCGGCTGCCTCAAGAAGAACTGACCGACCTGAGGAGAAGAAAGAAGATCATCTTGTCTTCCCACCAAGCTGGGGCTGGTTCCCAGCAATTTCAAAACTGTTTCCACCATAATGTCCGTCTGTCTCTGCAGCTTGGATAGGTAGCCAGCAAGACACACAGAATGTTTATTCCTGGACTAGGTGTATGTTCAAACATGTCTCTTGGAAATAAACAGACCCCAGTCTAAACCAACAGCCTTCACATGTCAGAGAGTGGGGTAGCCTTCTTCCTGTTTCCTTGGATACCCACTTATGTTGATGTCTTCATACACAGAGCCACCTCTAACTGCAGAGGACACAGAACGGTGCAGCACAGAGTGGCGGGTGTACAGAGGCAGGGGAGCTGCCAAACCATAAGTAGTGTCAGTTGGAAGGGCCAGAAAGTGAACAGGACCATACTTTGGAGCCATCAGACCTGCTGCTAGGTACAGGGAGGGCAGAGGGGAACCTGATCTCCTGAGATAAGCAAATGGGTTTCTACTGCCTTTACTTTTGGGGTTTCTACTTACACTAGACAACATTTTCAAAATATTTGGACAGACGTGGAATGAATGCATTTGGCAGACATATGCTGCCAGTTGATGGCAGACTCCATGATCACTGTGAGGCTGGCGAGCCTGGCTTTCAGGGCAGGGCTGTAGGAGATGACTTAGCACAGAGGAGACACAGGGCAAAACTTGTGTTGGCTTTTATGGGACTGACTCCCTTGAAAAGGTTCCCTGCTCCTCAGGGGAGCCACTGATTATTAGTGACAGCTGGAGTGAATAGAAGATCCTGGGCTGAGGACACAACTGAGCTGGGAGAGTGCCTGCTTAGCATGTGTGACCCCCTGGGTTCAATTCCCAGCACCACACAGTGGGCATGGCATTATAAACCTCCCAGAGCTTGGGAAAAGGAATCAGGAGGATTCAAAGAGAAGTTGAAGGTCCTCTTCGGCTATATAATGAGTTCGAGGCTAGCCTGGGTTGCACAAGATAACTATCTCAAAAAAAAAAAAAATCTGTCTATTACCTTCAGACTAGAGCCTGAGTGTTGACTGGTGGGGGTCTTGAAGCTTGGGAGAACTGCTTCCTGTTTCTGGTGTCACCTTTGCTGTGCCAGCTAAGCCTTTCCTGTTTGAGACCTGAAGCTTGTCCTCACGCTTTGGAGGGTTTGGCAGGAGAGATTTTAATTTCCCACAGTAAAAGAGCAGAAACAAAGGAGCCATGTTTGCCTGAAGCCTGCAACTCACTTGTTCATCTTCTCAGAGAATCGTGCTCTGAATGTTCTCAGGAACCACAGCAGGAGCGAAGCTTCTAAGCCTGATGCAAGCTGCATCCAGATATGATAAGTTGGGCCAGAAAGCAGCGATTTCTCACGTTGTTTCCTGTAGCTGCCTCCCGGTTTCTGCTCCCCACGGTGTCCCCGAGTCAGCCCTTCTCCATTTCATAAAGCTATTTTCAATGTTAAACATGCTTATTTTTTTTCACGTCACCAAAGGCTCTGAGGAGCAAAATACATCTTTCTGTGTTTGATCTCTAGACTCTATGAACAGAACAGGCCTTTCGAGGAGATGAGGCACAGTGAAAGGTGTAGGATACTCTTGCTTGCTTTGCTGTGCTTCGAATTCCAGTCAGCATGATCCCACTCCTGGTCACAGGACAGGGAGTAAACTTGAGTCCGCCACAGCTGAGGTGATGACACTTCCCCTCCCTGCCTCTGATAGGAAGCTTGAAGTAAGTTCCATTGACTCGTGGGCAGCAGCTCCCTGTGGAGGCATGCCGTGCGTCCTCCTGTAGTGCTAGCGCTTTGGAGACAGGCAGAAGAATCAAGAGTTCAAGGGCAGCCTGTGGTATATCATATCCATATACGTATACATATACATCATATACATACATATACACATACATATACAATGTGTGTGTGTGACATACGTACATACATACATACATACATACAACCAAAACATCTTCCTACAATGGTTTGTGGTTATAAAAAAAGAGGTGGTTTCTTTTTCCTTGCTACAAATATTGCTGATCTGGTCCTTGAAATAGGATCAATCAATATTCCCAGCTGGCCTGGAACACACAGAGATCTACCTGCCTCTGCGCCCCAGTGCAGGGATTAAAGGTGTGCATCACCGTGTCCCTTTAACTGTGTTTTTACCGTAGCATTCTACATGGGAGGAATACTAGGTACATTGCCGTAACCCCAACAGAGGAAGGCACTTTTCTGTAAATGACATAAAAAGTGACTGTCCCACTACTAAGTGAGCCAGTGTTCGTTTTTTTACCTGGAGCTTGAATATAGACAATTGTGATAATTGCCTTAGGGGTGAAGGTGACTCAAACCTAGAGTCACCTCAGAAAAGGGAACTTCAATTGAAGAATTGCCCAGAAAGGATTGGCTTTGGGCACGTCTGTGGGGCATCTTATTAACTGATACTCTATAAAGGAGGGCACAGGCATCTGTGAGAGAGAGCCAGGGCCAGGGCCAGGGCCAGGGCCAGGGCCAGGGCCAGGGCCAG